>NC_053500.1:62288089-62483089 GCF_905171775.1 Rana temporaria | reverse complement strand
CGGCTGGTGACATTTTAGGATGGGGGGGCGCAAGACCCCGCCCCTCCAAATTTGGCCCCTCCCACTTCTCATAAGCCACACCCCATATAGAATACACCCACTCCGTCCCCTGTATTCCACTTGCTTCCACTCATAGTGTCAGGAGTATAGAGCTCAGCATCACAGCACAGAGTATATAGCCCCAGCATCACAAATCATGGTATATAGCGCAGGCTTACAGATTGGCGCAAACAAACTAAAAAATTACACTGTTAGTTATGAAGGACTCTAAATGGGCATGAGATTATCAGAGACTGCGGACATACTGCACGAGATTATCAGAGACTGCGGACATACTGCACGAGATTACCAGAGACTGTGGACATACTGCACGAGATTACCAGAGACTGCGGACATACTGCACAAGATTACCAGAGACTGTGGACATACTGCACGAGATTATCAGAGACTGCGGACATACTGCACAAGTTGACCAGAGACTGCGCACATACTGCACAAGATTACCAGAGACTGTGGACATACTGCACAAGATGACCAAAGACTGCGTACATACTGCACAAGATGACCAGAGACTGCAGACATACTGCATTACTTGTCCTGCGACTTGGGAATTCAACGTTGCATGACAAGTCGTACCCCATGATTTCCAATGAGAACCGTTCATATCTGTGCGACTTCAAGTCACAGCGACTTCAAAGTAGTCCCTGCATTACTTTGGTCGCACTTTGATGCAACTTGAGGTCCATAGACCTCCAGAATACACAGGCATTGCTTTAAGTCGCATCAAACTTTCAGACTGTGTTAGCCTGAAAGTCGCAAGATTCTGCCACAATTTTTTGCTGCGATTTTGCAGTGACTTGAAGCAATGCCTGTGTATTCTGGAGGTCTATGGACCTCAAGTCACATCAAAGTGGGACAAAAGTAATGCAGGGACTACTTCAAAGTCGCTGTGACTTGAAGTTGCACAGATATGAACGGTTCTGATCAGGTCCGACTTATCCTGCAACTTTCCAGTCCCAAGTCGCTATTTCCACCAATTAAATATAAAAACCAATTGAATAAGCAGGGGGGGGAGTAGGGGTTCCCTTCCTGCCGCTATTTCCACCAATTAAATAAATAAAAAAATAAAATTTTAACAAGCCCGGGGGGGGGGGGGGGGGGGGATTGGATAAGGTCCAAAAAGAAATGAATGAATAAGCGGGGGGGATGGTTTGGCTATTTCCACCAATTAAATTAAAAAAACAATGTTAAATACTTTTTTTTTTTTAACAAGCGGGGGGGGGGGGGGGGGGTGTTGGATTGGATGCCGTCCCGGCTGCTATTTCCACCAGTTAAATTAAATAAAAAGAATGTTAAATACTTTTTTTTTTTTTTAACAACCCTGGTTTGGGTGGTGCCGTTACTGCAGCTCTTTCCACCTATTGACAAAAAAACATCTGGGGGTCGGCCGGTATTTTTGCCCAAAGTTTTTTTTTTTTTATAAGTCGGGTGCGGGAAGGGGTCCGTTTGCCGGCTCTTACATACATGCCCGCTATCTGACATACTTCAATTAGGCAGGGAGGGGGTTCATACCTGGCAGACAGCATAGCTCAGCTTCGAGGTGCACTCAGCTCCTGAGTCCCGACGTCACTTCCGGTTCTTCCTGAGACGTCGGGACTAGCACAGAGACGTGCGGGTGCACACAGAAAGTGTGCACCCGACCCAATAACAAGACAGTCCATCGCGCCGGAAGCAAGTGGCGCGATGGAGAACGCCACAAATAGTGAAAAAAACAGTGTCAATAAAAAGTTAATGACACCTCAAATGCAGGTCGCATGTTGTAGTGCGTTTGCTCTGCACCTGCCAGTGAGGCCCGGAGCAACTGCAAGTCAGTGTAGGGCCGGCCATGACAGGGTTAACAGAAAACCCTGGTAGCTGGGGGGGGAGGAGTATCAGCGGTGGGAGGGGAGATATATATATCTCCTAGCCTCCGTTTCCCGGGCAAGTGAGGCGTGGGGGAGCAAAGTTGCTGTGAGGTCTGCACAGCCTGCAGTGGATTTCGTTTGGCCCAGGTAGTAACGGCGGTGGTGATGGAGGATTTATTTGTTAGACTGAGGGCGGAGGCGGCTATCCGGGGGGAGGACTGGCTGCAACAGCAGCTGGGGGCGCTTCTCCCGCAGGACGGAGGGGACACTGGGCGCATGGCGTCGGGGCCTAGCCGCATCCAAGCCGGGCAAGCAGCATCGGGGCCGGAGCACACAGGTGCGGTGCGGGCGGCGTCGGGGCCTGAACGCTCAGTCCGGGGGGCAGAGCGGGCGCACGGGGACACAATACAAGCCGCATCGGGGCCTGATCACACAGGCGTGGGAGCAGCGGCGTCGGGGCCTAATCGCACAGGCCGGGGGGCCTCGCGGACGCGCTCGTCCCGCCCCCCCCGCCGGTATTCGCCAAGTCTATCCCTGGGACGGCAGAGGGGGGATAGCGGACATAGCAGGGCCCCATCGGGCCCCCCCGCGAAGCGTGCGGCTGGTACTGTTTCTGAGGGCCCAGCCGGGGGCACTAGGAGTAGCGTTGGTGCGAGGTGGGGAAGGTCAGTGACGGGCCCGGTGGTGGGGTCTCGGCGAGTGGGATCGCAGGCCACGGTGGCTAGCCCCCCAGCTTCCTCGGCTAGCCACTTGCAGGAGATGGAGCGCGTCGGCAGCAACAGGGTTACGCCAGGCAGGAAAGCTTCGGCAAAATCGGTGCACGGGTCCAGGGCCCGCAGGGGGAGTGAGTCCGGCCCTGGGCCTTCGGCCTCCGGGACCGAGCCGCCTGGTGGGTCATCATCATCGGAGGAGGACCGGTCTGAGGGGGAGAGGTCGGGATCAGAGGACGAGGTCTTGCCCAGGACGGTGCCAGCAACGAGGGATTCGAGACGTTCGGCTGATGGGATTGCTTCCACGCAGCCCGGTAAGTCAATTTACACTGATGTTTCTAATGTGCAAAGTGTTGATGTGGTTGAGAGGAATGTGGTTATTGCACCGGCGTCCCAGGTTACGGATGCACAGGTGGGGATTGCTGGAGGGGATGTGGGTTTGCAGAGATTTCTGTCGGGGTTAGAGGCTCTGGTTAGTCAGCTTAAAGGGGGTGACAGACCCCCCGCAAGCCCGGCGGCGGCTTGGGGGCCAGTCGGGGGAGCTCCGGGGGTGACCGCGGCGGCGGTGGCGGTTGCCCCGACGACAGTGGTGGTAGCTGGAAAGGAGGCAAGTGGGGGTGGCTTGGGGGCCGGGGCAGCGGTGCAGCCGGAGGTTACCGCCGAATCGGCGGGGGCCGCTTCTAAGAAACGGGATTTGGTACGTGTGACGGTATTGGTATGATATCCCCGTCAAAGATTCCCTTCTTCCATAAGAACATCACCCCAATATTCCACGAGGAGGAATATTCCTGAGATCGCCCATTAAGCCACACATTAGTCCAGGCTTACTGCTAGAACAAGACAGACTTTAATGTTATATCACACAGCTTATATGTCATTTCCAAAACTGTTACAATGACAAATCTCCGCCCCCCTCACACTGGGGCTTCCATACAGATTATAGGCAGACACGACGGAGCCGAGTCTGAAAACACATTTTCTTTAGACAATGACATCAATGACGCTGCGTACTAGTTGTACTGAATACATTAACTAGACAACTCGACCCCGCATATAGAGAGATAATTACCACACTGGAGCAATTAGAATAATTAACACAAGCCACTTAAACACAGATCTCCTTCACACAACACAATAGATCAATTAACCTTAAGAAATAGTGAGGGGACATTAGCACTTCAATAACCGGATGGTAATCACAATGGCAAGCAGGGAGAATTAAACTGAGACATATAGGCAAATGTATCACAATGATAGAAATGATCATTCCGAAGAATAAATAATTTAAGAAAATAAATAAAAAGAGAAAATCACCAAGCTACAAATAGTCCAGAAATTAGTGAATGATTGCACTTAATTTTCTCATAAATGTCCCACAAGTGAAAATGTGAAAAAACTAAAAAAGAAAAGATGACACAGAAAATGGTTTCACTGCAATTTTGGCAACAAATGGTGGAGATCTCTACTCATGCATGCTGGATTCTTATGTGGTCATTGTTACAGAATCCCTTTCTCTTTCATTATCCACGGTTCCGTTCGGATTCTATGCTGAGCCCTCTGATCATCCAGGTGGATGGGTTGTGGGATACCTCAATTCCCATAGGCTTTATGAGACTGGTGAGATACAGTCTTTAATTGCGGTAAGCAGGCATTTTTACAAGCACGGGTGCAGTGTGGAATTTCATCTCTCATCACCCTATCTTCACCGTCTTGGAAACCTTTATGGATCTTTTTTATATGGATTTTCTGTGTCATCTTTTCTTTTTTCTTTTTTAGTTTTTTCACATTTTCACTTGTGGGACATTTATGAGAAAATTAAGTGCAATCATTCACTAATTTCTGGACTATTTGTAGCTTGGTGATTTTCTCTTTTTATTTATTTTCTTAAATTATTTATTCTTCGGAATGATCATTTCTATCATTGATTTTTTTCTGTTGACATCACCAATTATTCACCCATATTGTTGATTCATCACATATTAGCGCTGCATTCTCTTTTTGTTTTTATGTTTGTATGATTGTGGTACACAATTTAATGCTAGCTGCTCTTCATTAACATAACTATTAATTTTTTTGTTACACTTTTTTATCACTCAATTAATTCAGCGCAGCGCCAACCTTAGGGTTTTTTGTTTTGTTTTAAATGTATCACAATGGCCCCCCTTTTTCTCCCTGCTCCGGAAAACCCGGTTGGACCTTCCCTGGTCCAGTAGGGTTGACGGGTTTAGAGCTTTTAGTCCGAGGTTAACTCCGTTTGGCATGACTGACCTCCCTTGGTAACTGCTTCAGACTCAGGTATGCCACCGGGTCGTCAGATCACACGCCGGTCAGTCCCCAAGTCTTTGTGCGATCTGCAAAGTCACCAGAAGTCAGTGTGAAGACGGCGAATGGGTCTGTGCGCCGCCATCTAGGTGTCCCGCTATGGGAGGGGCAGGTTATGGCTCTGAAGTGACAATCACAGGAGATTCATAAAAAGAAAAAGTTATATTTGTTGAAATGCTGTAGCATCGGTGCTCAGAGTTCGGGGGGGGGGAGGAATCAGGGCCCCATAGGGTCAGCCACCCTCTGCTCCCTCCGCAGCCGCCAGTTCTCCTCTTTGAGCTTCTCCAGCTCCATCTCCAGTTCATGGAGCCTGGGGGGGTCAGCCTGCTGTGACCTCAGGTGGTTGTTCTCCTCCTCCATGCGGCTTATGCACCCCTCCAGCTCTATGTACTCACGGATCAGCTCCTGCTTGCTCATGTTCTGCAGGCTCTCCACGTGGTCCTTCATCATCAGGAACTGGGTGGTGGTGTAAGGGGCCACCGGTGGGCCCTTGGCGAACATCTCGGCCCGCATCTGGGACGCCCGCTGCGACTCCCTCTCCTCCAGTCGCTTCTTCTTCTCCCAGGTCAGCTTGTTATACGGCTTCCAGGACCTCTTCTTCTTGGGGGGTAGCCGGCGGTGCCTCTTTCTGCCCAGCTCCCTCCAGGGCCCCTCCGGCTCATGGCTGTCGCCCATGACCAGCTGACAATGGTGTTCCCTGTTGTCCGTAATACCAGATTGTACCGTGAGGACTTCGTAAATGGTGTCCAATGGTTCTTCCGGACCCAGCTCCTGGAGATCCCAAGCCGAGTCTACACAATGGGCTGCTGCTGGTGGGCGGTACCCCGGTTGAGACCAATTTGACCTGGTGTTGTCGTTCAGGGGGCAATTCTGCTTGAAGTGACCCAGCTGTTTGCACCGGAAGCAGCGTTGTTCGTTGTCCTCCTGGCGTGGATAGCGAGGGCTAGATGTCACCGGTCTGTTAGGAGGTTGGTATCTAGCGGCTGGTGGGTGTGAGGGCACCGTTGGTCGTGGAGGTTGTACCCGTGGTGTGACCTGGTTTGTCTTGCGAGTATCCGCATATTCATCCGCCAACTTTGCGGCCTCTGGTAGAGTCATGGGCCTGCGATCTCTCACCCAATCTTTGACGTCCGTCTGGATGTGATTGTAAAATTGCTCCAGGAGCATTAGTTGCAAAATGTCCTCTGCGGTGGTGGCCTGGCTGCTGTTAACCCAGTTAGAGGCCGACAGGGACAACTGGCATGCCCATTCCGCGTAAGAGTCTTTCGTGGTTTTGCGCGAGTCCCTGAACTTCTGTCGGTGGGACTCTGGGGTTACTGCATAACGAGCCAGGAGCGCTTCTTTAACCCGGGCGTAGCTATGGATATCCTGATCTGGCACGGTCCGGAAAGCATCAGAAGCTTTGCCTGACAGTTTGCCTGACAATATTGCAACCCACTCTCCTCTAGCTATTCGGTGCAGGTTACATTGTCGCTCAAAATCTGCCAGGTAGTTATCAATTTCACAGTCCTTTTCATCAAAAGCTTTAAAAGCGCTAAACGGAATCTTCTTGTCTGCTGTGCTGTACTCACTGTTTGGAGAATGTGCGGCTGCTTGTTGGACTGCTGCCAGTTTTAACTGTAGCTCTGCGTCTCTTATTTGTTTAGCCTTCTGTAGTTCTGCGTCTCTTACTTGTTTATCCTTCTGTAGTTCTGCGTTTACTAACAGGTCCATCACTTTCAGCACCACATCCGGCGTTGGGTTCGGGCCGAACCATGCTAGCTTCTCTCTCATTAGCTTGTTGGCTGGCGATTCCTCCTCCTGAATCACTGGTGTCTCCATCTCTTGTACTGCTGGCGTTGCTGCAATCCCGTCCTCCTGGTCTATCTCCATTGATTCTGCTATGATGACCCGTTCGGTTTTGTTGCTAGCAATCCTTCCACGAACTTCCAGTAGTTCTTCCAGTGTCTGCTTGGAATCCCGGGTGTAAAGGGGAGTAGAAGGGAAAATCCCACTGCTGCCAACCAATTTGTGACGGTATTGGTATGATATCCCCGTCAAAGATTCCCTTCTTCCATAAGAACATCACCCCAATATTCCACGAGGAGGAATATTCCTGAGATCGCCCATTAAGCCACACATTAGTCCAGGCTTACTGCTAGAACAAGACAGACTTTAATGTTATATCACACAGCTTATATGTCATTTCCAAAACGGTTACAATGACAAATCTCCGCCCCCCTCACACTGGGGCTTCCATACAGATTATAGGCAGACACGACGGAGCCGAGTCTGAAAACACATTTTCTTTAGACAATGACATCAATGACGCTGAGTACTAGTTGTACTGAATACATTAACTAGACAACTCGACCCCGCAAATAGAGAGATAATTACCACACTGGAGCAATCAGAATAATTAACACAAGCCACTTAAACACAGATCTCCTTCACACAACACAATAGATCAATTAACCTTTAGAAATAGTGAGGGGACATTAGCACTTCAATAACCGGATGGTAATCACAATGGCAAGCAGGGAGAATTAAACTGAGACATATAGGCAAATGTATCACAGTACGTTTGGCGGATGAGGCTAGGGGGCAGGTTTACACCTGTTACGATGTGCCATTGGGGTCGCACCTGAAACAGGAGGTACGGGAGAAGATCTGGAAGAGCGAGTACGTGGAGATATTCGCGCTGTTACCGTTGGAGAAATTCAATTTGGACAGGGTGAAACCGGAGGATTCTAAGAAGGAAGATGAGGAGAAGAGGAGGTACAGGCTGATACCTCGCACGTTTGCGAACTGGTCGCAGGCGTATTCTATTTTGGCCAGTGTGATTGGCGAGAAGAACCCTGAGCACTGCTCGGCGCTCTTCAGTTACCAGGAGGCGATCAGTGAGGCCTACAGGTGCTATGGGGGCACGGGTTGGCTTAGATATGACGAACAGTTCAGGCAACGTCGAGCGATCAGGCCAGAAATTCGGTGGGACGCCAAGGACATCAGCCTTTGGATGCGGCTTATGACGGCTCCGAGGACGTCTTCGCCGTTTTTTCAGGGGGGAGGCGACGGGGCCTCTTCCCTGGGACAGTCGGCCGGAAAGAAAAAGGGGGTTTGTTGGCAGTTCAACGAGGGCAGCTGCAAGTTTGGAGGGTCGTGCCGCTACAAGCATGAATGCTCCGGATGTGGGGGTAATCACCCCTCTTCCCGCTGCTTCAAGCAGGGCAAGGGCCGTCCCGGGGATTCTTCAGGTAAGAGGGAGCACCCCGGTGATGGTGAGAAGGATGCTGCCGTTTCTCGGTAGGTATCCGGACAGAGCGGCGGCTCAGCTTCTGGAGGAAGGTTTTACTGTTGGTTTCCGTATTCCTTGTAGTTTGACGGTGGTTCCGCCACTGTCCAAGAATTTGCGTTCTGCTCTCCAGCACCCGGAAGTGGTTTCTGAGAAACTGCGGAAGGAGGTGGGGCTGGGCCGCATGGGGGGCCCGTTTGAGTCCCCCCCTTTGGAGGGTCTGGTGGTATCACCATTGGGGGTGGTACCGAAGAAGGAACCAAACAAGTTCAGACTCATTCACCACCTCTCATTTCCGAAAGGGGGGTCGGTCAATGATGCGATTGATGCGGGTGATTGTTCGGTGTGCTACACTTCGTTTGATGCGGCAGTGGGATGGGTCAGGAAGTACGGCCGGGGGGCGTTGATGGCCAAGTCGGACATCGAGGCGGCCTTCCGGCTGTTGCCGGTGCACCCGGACAGCTTCAGGTTGTTGGGGTGTCACTGGGAAGGGGAGTTCTATGTGGACAAATGTCTGCCCATGGGTTGCTCGGTATCCTGTGCGTTGTTCGAACAATTCAGTTCCTTTCTGGAATGGGTGGTGCGAGACGTGGCGGGAGTGAATTCGGTTATCCACTATCTGGATGACTTTCTCTGCATCGGCCCGGGGGGGTCACGGATTTGTGCGGTTTTGTTATCTACGCTAGAACATATAGCGGAACGTTTTGGGGTGCCATTGGCGCCCGGAAAAACGGAAGGGCCTAGGTCAGTCATTCAATTCCTGGGCATAGTCATCGACGCCGAGAAGATGGAATGCCGATTGCCGGAGGATAAGCTGGAAGGCCTCAAGGCGGAGGTCAGGGGTATGATTGGAGTGCATAAGGTGCAGCTGCGGGCTTTGCAGTCGCTGTTGGGTAAGCTAAATTTTGCCTGCAGGATCATCCCGATGGGGAGAGTTTTTTGTCGACGGCTGTCGGCTAGCACTGCGGGTGTTAGGTTGCCCAATCATTATGTGCGGCTCGTGAAGGAGCATAGGGAGGACCTGCGGGTATGGCACTCTTTTCTAGAGGTTTTTAACGGCAGGGCCTTGTGGATGTCCGGCCCGGTCAGCAACTTTGACCTGGAGCTGTATATGGATGCGGCCGGGGGTTCGGGTTTTGGTGCCTTCTTTCAGGGTCAGTGGAGTGCTGGCCCTTGGCCTCAGTCCTGGGTGGCTGCGGGTTTTACAAAGAATTTGGTGCTGCTGGAGCTGTTTCCAGTGGTGCTGGCGGTTGAGTTATGGGGCAAGTCTTTCCGGGATCGGAAGGTGCGCTTCCATGGGGATAACTTGGGGGTCGTGCAAGTGATCAATCGAGTTACCGCGTCTTCTCCCCCAGTGATTCGTCTCCTGAGACACTTGGTGCTGCGCTGTATGCAGCTGAATGTGTTTGTATATGCGGTGCACTTACCGGGTGTGGACAATGTCGTGGCTGACGCTTTGTCTCGGTTTCAGTGGGACAGGTTCCGGGAGCTGGTGCCGGAGGCAAAGGAACGAGGGGTCCCTTGTCCGGAGTGGCTGTGGCAGATTCCATTGGAACAATCTCCACCTGGATTAGGAAATCGTTGAGTGAGGGTACTTGGGCGGCCTATGAGAAGGTATGGTCGGAGTGGAGCGATTTGGTGAGGGAATCGGAGGTGCACCTTTCGGGACCGGAGGTGAGGACACTGGTTTTGTATTTTTTGTCTAGAAACATGGAAGCGGGAGTGTCGCCGTCGGCGTTGGATAAGAAATTGGCCGGGTTGGCATTTCTGTTCAAGTGGCAAGGGTGGCCGGATCTTACAAAGGACTTCTGGGTGCGACAATCTCCCAAGGGGTACAGGAAACAGGGGCGGCGACCTGACGCTCGCCGCCCGGTGTCTTTCGAAGTTTTGAGAGGGCTCCTGGCAAAAGTGGGGTCAGTATGTTCGTCTGGTTTCGAAGTTACATTGTTCCGCGCAGCATTTGCGCTGGCATTTTTTGGGGCCTTTAGGGTGGGCGAGCTGGTGAGCCCGTCGAAATTGGTCCAGGGGGGCATGGGGGTCTCGGATGTTGGTTGGACCCCGGAGGGGGTCACGTTGTGCCTCAGAAGGTCCAAAACGGACCAGATTGGCAGGGGAAGGGCGGTACACGTGTTCCCAATTGAAGGGTCGGAGTTGTGCTCGGTCGGGCTGGTGCGGGACTACCTGGACATCCGTCCGGGGGTGGGGGGCGCCTTTTTGGTACACGAAAATGGGTCCCCGATGTCACGATATCAGTTTGTGGCAGTGTTTAGGAAGTGTCTGGGGGCATTTGGCCTGGTGGCAAAGGAGTTCTCGGCTCATTCATTTAGGATCGGGGCAGCTACGGAGGCAGCAAGGAATGGACTGGGTGAAGAGGCAATAAAGAGGATAGGGCGTTGGGAATCCAGGCGTTTTCGTTTATATGTCAGGCCGCAGCTGGTGGCTAGTTTGGGTTGAAGGTCTGGGGAGTTGGTTTTGAGTTAAGGGGCAAAGGGGTGGCAGTGATTGCTTGAAAAGCGGGTTGTCTCTGTGTGGGTATGTTGGTGACATGTTCTTTGTTTACTGTTTTTCAGGTACTGGACCGCTTTTGGTCTGGATAATGGGCCACTCCTATGTGGTTCGGGGGGCCAGACGGGCGGATGATCGCCCGACCGGCTGCCAGCTGGGGATATCGAGACAGGAGGCGAGTGTAAGGTGGTTGGGGGTCCCCGGGATGTTGTGGAGCAAGGTGGTGCCGGAGGTGCACAAATTTGCACGGCTGGACAGGCCACCAGAGGTCCTTGTTATTCATGCCGGGGGAATGATCTTGGAGTGAGATCGATGATGGAGATAGCACGGGACATTAAATTTGACTTTCAGCGGATCCGGATGTCCTTTCCGGATACGATAGTGGTGTGGTCAGACATGGTGGCCAGGTCAACATGGAGGATGGCCAGGTCGGTGGACGGGGTGAATCGGGCGCGCAGGAAGATAAACAGAAATGTGGGGCGGTTTGTGCTCAGGAACGGGGGGCTAGTGGTTCGGCACCCCGAATTGGAAGTGGACACATGGCGATACCTCAGGAGTGATGGTGTTCACCTCACGGACGTGGGGATTGACATGTGGGTGTTGCGTTTGGAAGAGGGGGTACAGCAAGCGATGAGGGTGTGGAGGTGCGCCCATAGGTAAGGGGTTACCTTTGGGTGCTGGTGGCGGGTGTTTTGGACTTTGCAGGAGAAGATATTACCCCAAAGATGGACGCCAGTACCCAGCGGTGGGAGGGGTCCTGAAGGGGTTTCTAGTTGCCAGTCTACTAATGTAGCTGGAAGGTTGGTGAATGGGGGCACTGCGGTCAATGGTCGTCTTTGAGCCAGCTTCGGCTTGAGGCCTATGACCAGAGGTTAGGACACCGCAGTGCCAAAAAGTGTTACATAGTTACAAAGTTTAAAGGTTAACGAGTTTAATGGTTAATGGGTCCTGCAAAGTCCAGCACCATGTTAGGAGAGGTTATTATCTCAGGAAATAAGTGTTTTTTCTATATGTGTTATTGGTTATTCATTATTGGTTATTTATGATTATTTAAAGAGTATTTAAAATAAAGGAGGCTGCTACGGACAGTTTTTACTCCAACATTAAGTAGTGGTCTCATTCTTTATTAAAGGTTAATGTGGGGGGTATTAACTGTAAAGGGGGCTTAGCGGTCAGGGGTTATACTCTGGTATACCATAGTCAAGTGAGGCCCGGAGCAACTGCAAGTCAGTGTAGGGCCGGCCATGACAGGGTTAACAGAAAACCCTGGTAGCTGGGGGGGAGGAGTATCAGCGGTGGGAGGGGAGATATATATATCTCCTACCCTCCGTTTCCCGGGCAAGTGAGGCGTGGGGGAGCGAAGTTCCCACCCACCCTCCCTTCTTTTGTGGGTTATGGAGTATGGTACTGATGGGATTTGATGACTTGGTATGTGTTTTGGTGCTGTTTTGTGTTTTGTTTCATTACAGGTGGAAGGATCACGTCGTCGTGGCAGTGGCGGGTGTTTTGGACTTTGCAGGAGAAGATATTACCCCAAAGATGGACGCCAGTACCCAGCGGTGGGAGGGGTCCTGAAGGGGTTTCTAGTTGCCAGTCTACTAATGTAGCTGGAAGGTTGGTGAATGGGGGCACTGCGGTCAATGGTCGTCTTTGAGCCAGCTTCGGCTTGAGGCCTATGACCAGAGGTTAGGACACCGCAGTGCCAAAAAGTGTTACATAGTTACAAAGTTTAAAGGTTAACGAGTTTAATGGTTAATGGGTCCTGCAAAGTCCAGCACCATGTTAGGAGAGGTTATTATCTCAGGAAATAAGTGTTTTTTCTATATGTGTTATTGGTTATTCATTATTGGTTATTTATGATTATTTAAAGAGTATTTAAAATAAAGGAGGCTGCTACGGCCAGTTTTTACTCCAACATTAAGTAGTGGTCTCATTCTTTATTAAAGGTTAATGTGGGGGGGAATTAACTGTAAAGGGGGCTTAGCGGTCAGGGGTTATACTCTGGTATACCATAGTCAAGCCCTTGATCACCATGTGATCTGGTTGCAGTGCATACACTACTTTGGTGCATTGCAATTTTAGCCCATTCAAAATGAATGAGCTTGAAATTGCACTGCACAGACCCACATGTGACTTGCACAGGAACGCAGTGTGTTCCTGTGTGATTCAGCTCCAGGCATGGTGTGAACCAGACTGATCTAAAAATTTAGACAGAAGTAATAAGAAGTGGGGTTTGCTGACATTGATTGCATTTCTTTTTTCATGTAGCACTTCTGTGAGAAATTGGGCAGTGCAGTTTAAAACCCAATTTCTCACAGGACAGCTGTGCTACATGACAAAGCAGACATTAGACTTTACATTGCAGTTTATGTCACTGGGCTAACCTGCAGTCCACCGAGAATCCTGGTCCATTTCCACCATAACACAGCTCATGTGTGCACACCAGAAGAAGCCAGGAACGATTATTTTTGAAGCTGGCCACACCCCCTCCCGCCCACTCAAACTACAGGATCTCACAGTCAGGCTACGACTCTGAGATGTTTAGCCCGAGTGAGTGCTCATTGAGAGCGGCTGAACAGCTGCTGAGGGAGGATCGTGGAGGAGCGGAGGAGTTGGAGAAAGACTTTTTTTTTTTTTTTAGCACTCTGATCAGATTGTCCGGGCCCCCCTGGTGGCCAGGGCTCGTTACAACAGGGCTAGCTGTACTGGCTTATCAGCGGCCCTGGGTATGACAGTGGGCAGTATGTACAGGAGAGGGGTGTGGGGGTATTACAGTGGGCAGTATTCACAGGAGAGTAATGTGGAGGGTTGACAATGGGCACTATGTAGAGGAGAGGAGTGTGGAGGGGATGCCAGTGGGCAGTATGTACATGAGAGGAGTGTGGAGGGGATGCCAGTGGGCAGTATGCACAGGAGAGTATGAGAGTATGACAGCCGGCACTATGTACAATAGAGGAGTTTATGAAAGTGGACAGTATGTACAGGAGAAGAGTGTGGAGGGTTTGACAGTGAGCAGTATGTACAGGAGAGGAGTGTAGAGGGTATGACCGTGGGCAATATGTATAGGAGACACAATAACACTGCGGGAGAGAGGTCTGTCAGTAGGGGGTGTGAGGTGGTCATGGAGAGATATCAATCAGCGGGTGGGGGGAGAAACTGGAAGTGATATCTTTTGGAGTAGGGTCTGTCATCTGCAGGCTGGGAAATGGTCACCTGTGATATAGGTTGAAGGGAGGTGGCTAACATGGAAAGTGGCTGGGGAGTGACCTGGTTGGTGGTGAGTGTGAAATGGATGATGTTTTTCAAGTTTCTTTCACACTTGCGGTAATGCTTACTGCCCTATAAAAAGTGACCTGTGGAGGATTGCTTTTCAATGAGTGGTATAGCAGCAGCTGACAGGCGTTCATGAGGTGCTACTGCCGCCTCCTTGTTTTTTTTTTTTATTTTTTTTATTGCTGAATGGTAGTTTTACATTGCTGGACTATGCAGAGTGGCACCATTGAAATCAATAGGTGAGTTTTACAGGTGGTGCTGCCTGATAAACTTTGTTAAAGATGCTGCAGCTAAAGAAATTACAAAAAAAAAATTGCAGCTGTGAACTAAAGCATCACAGCTACGGTATTCGTACAGCCCTGTCCATATGTATGTAACGCCCCCTTACTTTCAGTATGGGCACTACACTAAAGTTAGTGGGGAATGGGAAAGTTATTTTGCTCCCATTCACAATTTGCTAAATTGTGGGCTGCTGTCATTCCTGAACTATCCTGTAGGTCAGTCTGCACTCCACGGGTGTTGTTTCCACCCTGGGTGACAGGTGGTGCTAGAGGGGTTCTGGCAGAGCCACTCTTCCCCAGCAGCCAATTAGAGGAGTTTTTCCCTCGTGGGGCATGCTGGGAAGGGGTATATCTGTGGCAGACGCCATCTTTATTGGTTCTTCGCGGGTTCCTGGTTCCAGGTGCGGCACCGACCTTTAGGGTGTGCGCATCCAACGGACCCCCGCGATATGGCCTACCAGGCCGGGGTCGCATGCTACGCGGAGCTCCAAATTGCTGAGAGGGGCCCCAGTGACTTACTGGGTCCCCCAAATTACTGAGAAGATCCCAGGCTGGGTGCCGCTCGTTTGGGGGGTCTGCTTGAGGAGAACCAGGAGGCTAGTTGTACAACAGAGCTTGAATGAACCATCTGGGATCTGGTGACCGGAATGCTGACAGGTTCTCTTGCTGTCATACGGTGACCTACTTTCAATCTACTGGGAGGATTCGCTCAATTCATCCATTTAGCTCATAGGCCTGTGGCAGAGGCCCTAGAGCCAGGTCTGTGGCAGAGGCCTGTTCCTCCCAGCAATCTAAAGTGACACTTCGGCTGCCAGGCTTGTGGCTGAAGTCTGTCCGGGGGCACTTCACCCACTATGGCTAGAGTGGCGACGAACGGTGACTATTATTATTGTGCTGCTGAGAGCAGGATTGCTCTTTCTATATCCAGGCCTGATGCCGCAAGTTTTCTATCGCTTCATCAACCTTTCCTTCCTACTGCATGTTGATGTTGGCTATGTTGGGCCTGAAATAAAGCATTTGAAAACCTTCCTTCATGTACTGGACACTCGCTCACTACTTTATTCATCAGTTACACAACACTTAGGTAACACTTAGGTAACTTAATTAGCCGATCCCAACAACAAACCAGCGGCTCCACGTATTTTTAAGATTTGGGTCAGGGACGTGCGGTAAGGTCAGTGGCTGGTGAGGCACTGGCTAGTATCAGAGCCAGTTACACACAGGTTACATACGCCGCAAATGTTGGAGCGAGAGCAATACTTTTAGCACTAGACCTCCTCTGTAACCTGTAATAATTTAAAAAAATAATAATCGGGCTAACTTGCTTTTTTTTTCATGCATGAAACAGTTTCTTTAAAAAAAAAAAAACACGTTTGAAAAATTTCTGGGCAAATACCTTATAACATAAAAAGTTGCAACGACCACCATTTTATTCCCTAGGATTTCTGCTAAAACAATATATAAATGTTTGGGGGTTCTGAGTACCGTATATACTCGAGTATAAGTCAAGTTTTTCAGCACGTTTTTTTATGCTGAAAATGTCCTCTCGGCTTATACTGGAGTCCTCGCAGCGCCGTCACCATCTGCTGCCTTATTATCTCCCAGCACTGTGATATATTTAGTCTACTCGGCAGCTGTGCAGTGTACCAATTCCCCGCCTCCTCCTTGTCCATGATAGGCTGAACACTGACCCACTGCTTGAAACCGAGTCATTGTTCTGTCACGGATGAGGACGAGGAGGAGGCAAGTGTATCACAGTGCTGGGAGATAATAAGGCCGTGGATGGGTACAACGCCGGGAGATTAACGCCAGCACAATGGCAGACGCCAATCAGGTACTTGAGGGTGAGGCATGCAAATGGACAGGGTGAGGGAGGCTGAGGCATACAGATGGACACAGTGAGAAATGCTGAGGCATGCAGATGGACCCTCTTTTCCACTTACAGTAGCTGCTGCATTCTCACCCTAGGCTTATACTCGAGTCAATACATTTTCACATTTTTTTGTGGTAAAAGTAGGTGCTTCAGCTTATATTCGGGTCGGCTTATACTCGCGTATATATGGTAATTTTCTAGAAAAAAAATATGATTTTTCCATGTAGGAGAGAAGTGTCAGAATTGGCCAGGGTGGCAATGGGTTAATTACTATAAGCAATATACAAATAATTATTATAAGCACTGTTATCCTCTCAGTCTGCTGCAGAGTGTGTCAGCTTGTATTTAAATTGGCCGCTCTGTATGTAGCTTCTTACATGCTTCACAAGCAGCCCTGTATCTCCGGAATCATAAATGATAGGAACCCCAGTGGTGGGGTATGTCTTCAGCTACATACCCCCCAAATTTGGGATCTCTGTGACCCCTGGTCGCCGAGCTACAACCCTTGAAGTCAATCGTTTTTGTTTTGTTTTTTTCAGGGTTTTTTTTTTCGTTTTTTGGGGGGGCAAATGGACCTATCTTAAGGTAAAGGGCTCACATGCACATTGCAGGCTACACCCAGAAGGTAAAAAAAAAACTTCTGTCTTTAGAACTACTTTAAACGTCATGGGCCTGGAAGATTCTCCTGCAGAGAATATTTGTTAAATGTCAGATTCACTGCTTTATGAATATGCCCCATAGTGTTACATCCACAATGATTAGTTTAAATATTTTTAAAAGTTTGAATAATTTGACTAAAACTTATATATAAAATAAGAATCATTTTGTCTATTTGTTAGCTTAAAAAAACATACTTTTTATATGGTGCACTGGGTATATGTTCCTAGTAAACAATGTAAAAATTATTTAGGTTGGTAAATAAGCCAAATTATTATTACCAAGGTAACCAACACATACAGATGGTGCTAAATTTGGTCTGGGAATCTAGACTTCAATGACCTCTAGTCATCATGAAGGGCATAACCTGAATTTATCTATCGGCTGTATACACTCCATTTTTTGGTCTACTGCTTCAGGCCACAGCAAGCTTTCCGATGCATCAAAACTTCCTCCATCTAAGGATCCTGAAGCAGATTCGATGACAGAGGAGGTTATAGAGGAGTCTTGTTCCGTAGTCCAGCTGTTTGAGCATATGCTCACAACATATCTTGGCTGCTCGATTGTCCCTGAGAACACAATCAAGGACTCCAAAGATTAGCAGGCCTGAAAAAAGGACCAGAGTCCCAAGTGGCAACCCTCTGATTGTGGCACCTCCTCCCAAATGCACATAGTTTTCAGAGTTGACATTTATAGAAATTAAAGCTACGACTTTCTACCACCAGCCGCTCATACCACAGAATAAATTTGCCTGCATGTTTATAATTTTTCTTTTGCCACCACTAAACACCAACAGTAGCTTCAGAGAGCGAAAGAAACTCAATCATTCCTGGCTCCCAACAGATCTACTACCAGGGCTCAAGTCCTGCGGGAACGCGTGGGAACGGAGTTCCTGCACTTTTTTCACAGCAGGAACTCAGTTCCCTTTGCAGGACTAAAGCAGCCGAGAGCAGCCAAGCCACCCGAGCCAATCCTTCACTAAGCGGCGATGCCCAGCTCCAGTCACTGTCAGGGGCAGGCGAACCTTAGTAATCCTTTATGTTACTGGCCGCTTCCTGTATATGGATTCATATACAGGAATATATATGGATTCATCGGATAGTGTGCGGGTATTCCGTCACTTCCTCGATGCCGCAATGTCTCCTGGGAGCTTTTGTCATTGTTCCCAGGAGACATTGCGGAGGTCTGCCGCGAGTTATCGTGGGATTTATAAAGAACTTGCTTAAAGTTCTTTCTATGAGCGGCTGGTGGTAGAAAGTTGTAGCTTTAATTTCTATAATGGGTCTCTTCTGGGCTCCACTGAATGTTTTTCAATGCAGATTAGACATCATAGACGTCTCTTTCAGAGCAAGAAGGGGAGGAGAGTGGACGTGTGGTGGAGCATCACCTGACTTCAATAAGATTCAAGGTGTGCAAAGTTGGATTGTCCTCAAAACCCTAACAGAATTGAACTGTTTCTTGTGGATTGTGGAGTATTACAGATGCTGTATACTCAAGCTCGCCCAAATGTGACTAAAGGTGAACTTTGCCTTTAAGATGTTGGCTATGTTCCAAACAATGATACATTTTTTAAAAATTTTGAATGGGTATCATTTAGGATAGAAGTGAGTTTTTTTTCTTTTGTTACATGGGGCCAAATTCTCAAAAGAGATACGCAGACTTAACTGCTGTTCAGCCTGCGTATCCCTGTGCCTAACTTTGGAAACGATTCTCAAAAGGCTTTTTCCAAAGTTAGGCAGAAAATCTGACATGTGTAAGACACTTACACGGTCAGATTTTAGGATGCAGTACCGCATCCGCCACTGGGGGCATTTCTCATTGAAATGCAGCTTTGCGTATGCAAATGAGGACTTAAGCAGATTTTCAAAGCATTTCAGCACTTTGATTTCTGCCTAAGTTCCGAATTTGCCGGCGCAAAACTAGGGCTGGTTTTATAATGTGGAAAGTTAGCCAAACCTTGTAAAGGCCCATTCCAGCGACGGCATTTGGTATGCATTCCTGAGGGAGAACTCCACGGCAATTTTTAAATTCAAAACCGGCATGGGTTCCCCCCCAGGAGCATACCAGGCCCTTAGGTCTGGTATGGGTTGTAAGGAGACCCCCCCACGCCGAAAAATCGACGTAGGGGGTCCCCCTACAATCCATACCAGACCCGTATCCAAAGCACGCTACCCGGCCGGTCAGGAATGGGAGTGGGGACGAGCGAGCGCCCCCCCCCTCCTGAGCCGTGCCAGGCCGCATGCCCTCAACATGGGGGGGTTGGGTGCTCTGGGGCAGGGGGGCGCACTGCGGGCCCCCCCACCCCAGAGCACCCTGTCCCCATGTTGATGAGGACAGGACCTCTTCCCGACAACCCTTGCCGTTGGTTGTCGGGGTATGCGGGCGGGGGCTTATCGGAATCTGGGAGTCCCCTTTAATAAGGGGGCCCCCAGATACCGGCCCCCCACCCTAAGTGAATGGATATGGGGTACATCGTACCCCTATCCATTCACCTGGAGGCAAAAAGTAAAATTTAGTAAACACACAACACAAGGCTTTTTAAAATAATTTATTATTCTGCTCCGGATGCCCCCCCTGTCTTCGTTATTAGCTCAATTAGCAGGGGGGGCTTCTTCTTCCACTCTCCGGGGGTCTTCCGCTCTCCGGGGGTCTTCCGCTCTCCGGGGGTCTTCTCCGCTCTCCGGGGGGGGCTTCTCCGGACTCCGGGGGGCTTCTTCCATCTTCTCCCCTCTTCCGCTGTTGACTCGGCGAACCCCGGTTCTTCTGCAGCTCTCCGGTGCCTTCTTCTTCAGCGCTGGCTGCCTGCTATGTTTGTGTGTTAGCTCGATTTCAAACAGGCAGCCAGCGCGGTCTTCTGTGGCGTCAGGGTCTTCTGGTCTTCTCCCCTCTTCCGATGTTGCCTCGTCGCCTGTTGTCGCTGTAATGATGGAAGCGCGCCTTGCATCACATTTATATAGGTATCACCGTCCCATCATGCTCCGGTAGGTACCCACGTGGTGGGTGCCTACCCACGTGCACCCACCACGTGGGTACCTGCCGGAGCATGATGGGACGGTGATGCCTATATAAATGTGATGCAAGGCGCGCTTCCATCATTACAGCGACAACAGGCGACGAGGCAACATCGGAAGAGGGGAGAAGACCAGAAGACCCTGACGCCACAGAAGACCGCGCTGGCTGCCTGTTTGAAATTGAGCTAACACACAAACATAGCAGGCAGCCAGCGCTGAAGAAGAAGGCACCGGAGAGCTGCAGAAGAACCGGGGTTCGCCGAGTCAACAGCGGAAGAGGGGAGAAGATGGAAGAAGCCCCCCGGAGTCCGGAGAAGCCCCCCCCGGAGAGCGGAGAAGACCCCCGGAGAGCGGAAGACCCCCGGAGAGCGGAAGACCCCCGGAGAGTGGAAGAAGAAGCCCCCCCTGCTAATTGAGCTAATAACGAAGACAGGGGGGGCATCCGGAGCAGAATAATAAATTATTTTAAAAAGCCTTGTGTTGTGTGTTTACTAAATTTTACTTTTTGCCTCCAGGTGAATGGATAGGGGTACGATGTACCCCATATCCATTCACTTAGGGTGGGGGGCCGGTATCTGGGGGCCCCCTTATTAAAGGGGACTCCCAGATTCCGATAAGTCCCCACCCTTCCCCCGACAACCAATGGCAAGGGTTGTCGGGAAGAGGTCCTGTCCTCATCAACATGGGGACAGGGTGCTCTGGGGTGGGGGGGCCCGCAGTGTGCCCCCCTGCCCCAGAGCACCCAACCCCCCCATGTTGAGGGCATGCGGCCTGGCACGGCTCAGGAGGGGGGGGGCGCTCGCTCGTCCCCACTCCCATTCCTGACCGGCCGGGTAGCGTGCTTTGGATACGGGTCTGGTATGGATTGTAGGGGGACCCCCTACGTCAATTTTTCGGCGTGGGGGGGTCTCCTTACAACCCATACCAGACCTAAGGGCCTGGTATGCTCCTGGGGGGGGAACCCATGCCGTTTTTTTCTTTGAAAATTGGCATGGAGTTCTCCCTCTCAGGAATGCATGCTGAGCGACGCTGACATTTTTTTTTATAATTATTTGTTTTCCCGGCGTGTCTTTTTTTTTCACCCGTCGCAACTTTAGTGTCCCGTCGAAATTCTCAAAGCCGACCGGCGTTAATTACGTTCGCGCGCTGCACATCGGGAAAATGACGTCACACGCATGCGCAGTACGGCCGGCGCGGGAGCGCGCCTCATTTAAATTTTAAACGCCCCCAGGAGAGGAGGACCGCCTTACGACGGCGGCACTTAAGTTACACAGCGTGTAATTTCTACCTAAGTGCTTTGACGATCAGGCACTTAGGTAGAAATTTTAAGTCAGTGTAACTTAACTGCTGAAATTTAAGTTACGCAGAGTTTTTGAGAATTTGGCCCATAGTTCCCATGAAATGCTGTTTTACCTCAAAGAATTTCAGAGTTGGCTCTGTCAACCATTTGGTGTTTCTAGGAAAATAAAGGAAACAAATTTCTGCTCATGTTTAGTACGGTCAGGGATAGGTCTATGAATTAATGCTTCCCTTGGGTCGAGGGACAATATTCTTATCTCTTTATATTTAAATGGAAATCTGCACTGGAGTACAAACTTTCTACTAGTATGTTAAAAGCAGACAAAAGCATTGGGGCCCGCTTTCTTGGGACTAGTAAGGGGTTAAGGAGTTATATGTAAAACGGTAGGCGGTACTGTGCCTTTAATTAGTTATGGTGCAGGTGGGGGCGACCCAATATGAGTCTGGGGAAGGTTCTGGTTCCCCAGGGAAGGCTATTTAAGGACTGTAGAGGGTCTAGGGCGTCCTCTGCAGCGGCCCAGGATGAAGGAAGAAGAGCTCCCTCCCTCCCTTCCCGTCACAACATTTTATGTGGTAGGGTCACCCCAGAATCTGGGGGGGGGACATATTTGGTGGTGATACAGTGAAGCTGCCCAAGTTCCAAAAACTTCAAAAGACCCCTGTGATGATTTATGATATTATTATACAAGTGTTTCAGTTATAATGGTTGTGTAAAATATTATGTAAACCAATAAAGTGTCACAGTCATTTCTGCCAAATAAACATGGTTTGGTGTTTGGTTTGTGTGGTTGTATCTGGGGACTAGGTGGGGGCGGGTGTGGCTTACAGTCCCATTCATGTTATCCCATTTAACAGGACCTTCATTGACCTGTGGTTAAAGATGAATAACAATGTCAGTAGGCCATGTTATATCAATCCTCAAAGGGAGCTATTTTATTTAATTCATTTTTAGCATTTGCTTTCACTTTACTAGCAATTCAATGGGTGAAGTTTCCATACCCCAATGTATTTGAGTTAAAGAGTAGCAGCGGCCTGGAGCCGGAGTGGTGGGTCGGCAGGGGACAGCTCCGGAGATTGTGTGAGTATAAAAAGCCAGGGAAATTCCCTTTTTCTTTTCCTTTGCCAGGCGGCCGGAGACCAGTTTTTACTGTAGTTGCCCCAACTGGATATGGGCTCTTAACAGATGGGATCGTTTTCAGATTCCTGGAGAAATAATACTGAATAAATGTGGCGCTTTCTCAGTGATCAAAATTATGGTAAATTAAATCATAAAGTGTGATGATAACCAAATAACTAATTCATCAATGACAATTAAAGTGCTAAATGCAAATAATCCTCCATCCAGAAATAGATCAAAAACCTTCACAGTGAAAATGAATATAATGATACATATATATGCAATATTGATTATTATTGTATCATTATATTCATTTGCACTGTGAAGGTTTTTGATCTAATTCTGGATTGAGGATTATTTGCACTTAACTAATTCATCAATGCTATTTGGTTATCATCACACCTTATGATTTAATATACCATAATTTTGATCACTGAGAAAGCGCCACATTTATACATTTTTATTTATCACTGTGTAGGAACATATTTTGTGTTGGCAGCTACTCACTATTTATTTATCAGTTATTGGTTTGCGCATTAGTATATTCTTTTACTATGTTTTCTGGAGAGCTGACTAAGCTATCAAGCCTATTCTGTATGCATTCACAATTCTGAAAATCTTCTTGCTCCCAGCTTCTTCTTTTTCTTGACTGCTGTTTTTATCACAGGCGTCTTCATCTCTTTGTCTACAGCTAATGGCCCGTACACACGATCCGAATATCGTACGACAGATTGTGCGACTTTTTACGCTTAATAGTCACAAGTAGGAATTGATTAGGTTACTAAAGTCACGAAAATTCTCATACGACAGAAAAAAAAATTGGAATGTATTTTCAGACGACAACTATACTGTCCGATCTCATAATATCGGATGAACTGTCGTGATCAGCTCTCGAAAGTAGTGTACACACGATCCGAAAATTATACGATTCTTCCTCGGACGATCGTTTTCGTCTGATATTCAGGTCATGTGTACGGGCCATAACAATAGTGGCTGCACTCTGATCTTCAGCATTTGGCTCAGTTAAAAAATCTAATAAAGTTAAGTTCGTAACTTCGTATGGCAATAGTTTATTATATTTTTTTACCCTTTAAGTACACATTATGTATAACCTTACTAAAAATCCAGTTATCTTATAAGATATACTATCTCAACTCCTGTTTAGAAGAGCAGCAAATCTTTTTCTACCTAAGAAGGTAATCTGATTCACTTCTCAGTGTATACATATTTAATCGGGTCCTAAGGCTTGTCAAAAAGAAACAGTTTTATAGCAAGTGACAGAGAAAATTGGATGAAATTATCACCTTCCACACTGCAGTAGAAAAACTGTATAGAGGCTATCTAGGTTGCATTTGACTGTTGATAGGCTGTAAACCGTGAGGCATCACTAGGGCTATGCATTCGATTGTCACAGTGTATTATGAAAATAACCATCAGTGTGGCTGTAGTGGTTATCTTTGTTTAGTTCAGATACAGGTCTCTGATATTTTTACTTCTCATATTTATGGCTCAACTGTTTTACCTGCCCACATATGTGTATTTCTGTCCAGCCAGTCTGACATCACCATTGCTCTCCTTACTTGTAAGCCCTCCTAAAATTTCCCCTTCAACTCCCTGGGGCCAAAATACATTATATTGTCAAAAGTATTGGGATACCTGCCTTTACACGCACATTAACTTTAATGGCATCCCAGTCTTAGTCCGTAGGGTTCAATATTGAGTTGGCCCACCCTTTGCAGCTATATGTCAGGAGACTAGCCAGAGGAGAGTTGCCCATAGGCCTGGCACAGTGGCCAATTTCCAATATGGCCATGCCTGCACACGTATTGTGACTGCACGTTTGCCATGGCAAAGACGTGAGCGCGCTGGCACACGCAATGCATGTCAGATCATGGCACCCTCTGGCCTTTAAACAGGGTGGCTGGGGCTCATGAACATTGCTGACTGGTCTTCAGTTTCCTGCTTCCTGTGTGTTCTTATGCTTCTGATCTCCTGTTTATGACCCAGCCTGCCCAATACCTCTTGTCTCTCTCACAGCTCTGACCTCAACTTGCCCATGGATTTGCTCTGGTCTCCTGTCCTGTGTATGACTTTGGCTTGCCTGACCACGTCTCTGCTCTTCTGCCTGCTGACCACTGGCTTCCGTCCTTGGCATCCATCCCTGACTACACCTCCTGCTTCACACTGTCTGCTGTAATCTGCTCGGGTGCCTACCTACAGTACCCAGACTTCTGTACCAACCTGCAGTACTTACCTGCTGTTCCAGCCTGCAATACCCACTTGCTGTATCCAGCCTGCTGTACTTTCCATTGCAACCTGTTTCCTGCTGTGAACATGACTAGGGCAGCCGGATAACTTACCGCACCAACCAATACAAGCATATACCCCTTAACATTAAACCTTTCCCAATAATCACACTGACACCTGCTGGATTTAAAATGGCCTGGTAGGCCTTTATTAACAAATACAAAAACTGTATATATATATATATATACACCATCATATACATATATATATCACCCAACTTTAAATATTTAACCTATTCCTCAATTGTTAAACCTTTTAACCATACCTTGGTTGTCAGTCCCCCTGACAACCCCTGATCACTCTTTTGGGCCTGTGGTACCCTCTTAGCTAACGACATGTCCCCAGTCGCGACTACCGACTCGAAGACCTAGCTGACCACAGACCCACCCACTTCTCCCCTGGTGGTCCAGACTGACACCAGACCACCAAGGCAGACACCATCCCTGTAACTATGCCCCCCCACCGTTTTTACCTAACCACCGTCTATTTCTACCAAACGGCAGGGGAACCCACCGCCATCCTGTACTGTCAAAACCACCTAACTCCTATAATTAGGGCGGGAGGGTGGGACTTCTCTCCTTGCTTCTTCCCCCGGACTGATGCTGCCCCTCCTCCAGCATCACCTAGCTCACTGAACTCTCCTCCCCCTCTCCTCACCTCCTCCAATAGTTAATTTCTAGGATCCTATTAACCACCCCCTCTAACTTTAACCCTTTCTACCTAAGTTCCCTACACCCTGTCATGCTGTCCTCCGCCTCCATTGCATTGCAGCTACGAACTTGTCTTGACTAGGGCAGCCGGATAACTTACCGCACCAACCAATACAAGCATATACCCCTTAACATTAAACCTTTCCCAATAATCACACTGACACCTGCTGGATTTAAAATGGCCTGGTAGGCCTTTATTAACAAATACAAAAACTGTATATATATATATATATACACCATCATATACATATATATATCACCCAACTTTAAATATTTAACCTATTCCTCAATTGTTAAACCTTTTAACCATACCTTGGTTGTCAGTCCCCCTGACAACCCCTGATCACTCTTTTGGGCCTGTGGTACCCTCTTAGCTAACGACATGTCCCCAGTCGCGACTACCGACTCGAAGACCTAGCTGACCACAGACCCACCCACTTCTCCCCTGGTGGTCCAGACTGACACCAGACCACCAAGGCAGACACCATCCCTGTAACTATGCCCCCTCCACCGTTTTTACCTAACCACCGTCTATTTCTACCAAACGGCAGGGGAACCCACCGCCACCGCGGCACAAGTGGGACCACCTCACACTTGGGCCCGCCGCCACACCAGGAAAGCCCTCCTAACGCCCTCCTCCAATCCCAGAGCCCAAAGATCGATCCCGATCGGGTTGAGATGAACCCCGTCCCCCCTCAGGTACCTCCAAGTCTCAACTTCTAAATCTGAATGGCGAACCGCTATCCCACCTTGCTGCACCACAAACCTGCCCACTTCTCTGTTCACCTTTATCCGGGCCTTATCCAAACGCTCCAATGACCTGGCCTCCCTCCAGGCCATGCGAGCCACAATATCTGACCAAACAATGATCAGGTCAGGGAAAGAGGCCCGCAGTCGGCGTATATCCCATTGTATGTCTTTGATCACCTGGCGCATCGGCCGGACGCTCAAATCATTCCCCCCCGCATGTATCACCAAAATGTCCGGGGCCCTGTCTAAGCTAGCCCCCCTGTGAACTTCGGGTAACACCTTCTGCCACATGAGACCCCTAATCCCTATCCATCGTACCCTTCCTTCCTCCCTGGGCACCCCCAGCTGTCTCCCCCCAGGCTTGACATCCGCCCTTCTTGCCCCCCAAAACACAAATGAATGTCCTAGGATCCAAATCAGACAACCTTGGGGATCTGTAAAGACATAAAAGAGAAAAACAATACCCAGCAGGACCAAAAACAAACCCCCCGAAAACATTAACATCAGCATTGTCAACCACCGATATCTCATTGTTTACAACAAATGAGGCCGTACATACAGTTTATATCTATTAGACTCCCATCTGCCAATCCGCTTTACAGAATCTGCAGGCAGGCCTCCCCTTGCCGCTTCCGTTGCTGCCCCTATTCGAAACGAATGCGCCGAATATTCTCCCGGGACTAGACCCCCCTCCTTCAGACATTTCCGGAACACCGCCGTAAACTGGAACCGAGACAAACATTCCCCTTTTTGATGGATGAACAGAGCCTCCCCCCCTTGTGGGCGAACGCCCAAAAACCGCCTTACCACCTCAACCGGGCACGTTAGTGGACAATTCCCCCGGAACAACTCTATTTTTACGCCCCTACCTAGTTGATCCGTCTTCGAACGGCTAAGCCAAATCACCACCGATTCCTCCAGGCACCTAACGTCCTGCATTCGTAGTCCTCCCCCCACCACCTTGGAGGGGGAAACTAATTCCCCCACCCTGAACGCCCCAAAAAAGGCCAGAACGAAAACAGCCCGAAAAAGTATCTGCTCATAAAGCGATGCGCAAACCTTTTCCAAATTCCCCAATACCGTACCCAGGACCGCGAACGACACCGGACGCCTGGAATCCCGTGTAGTACTGCCCTTCCTGTATCCCTTTAACACCCTGCGCACCACAAAGGATTTTGTAAAATCCCTGAGGCCCGCCATCTGAAATAAAAAAGCCAATGCCGCCATCTTTTTGCTAATGGCGCCACCCGAGGTTCCCCTCTCGTAATTGCAGCACACAAAGTATAAGACCAACGACCGCAGGTCTTCTGGATCTTCCGACCCTCCTACCTCCTCCCTCAGTGCGGACCATTCCTGCCACACCTTAGAGTAAGCTCGCCACGTTCCCTCGCTGATCGACTGCCGAATCAATCCTGCGGCGACTCCAGTGCAATGTCCCACAACTTCTGAGGACAGGGTTCCCCCTGCCCCTCTGCCCCTGGCGCCAGGATCCGGAATTCCGCCCACTGGAAACGAGATAAAGCATCCGCCAATCTGTTATCCACCCCAGGAATGTGCACCGCATATATCAAGGCATTCACTTTGAGACACTTAAGTACCAAGTACCGCAGTAACCTAATCACCGGGGGCGAGGATGCCGATATGCTGTTGATCGCCCACACCACCCCCATGTTGTCGCAATTGAAGCGCACCTTTTTATTCCTGAAGAACTCCCCCCACAATTCCATCGCCACCACGATGGGGAACAACTCCAGCAGCACCAGGTTCCGGAGGAACCCTGCTGCCCTCCAAGACTCCGGCCAGGGCTCCGCGCTCCACCGTCCGTTGAAATAGGCCCCATAGCCCACTGACCCCGCCGCATCGGTAAATAGAGCCAGGTCGGCGTTGCTGACCGGCCCCGTCTGCCACATCGAACGACCATTGAAAGAGTCCAGGAACGTTCCCCAAACCCTCAGATCGTCTCTCAGTTCATTGGTCAGGCGCACAAAATGGTTTGGCACCCGGACCCCTGCCGTGGCCCCTGAAAGCCTTCGGCTGAAAATGCGTCCCATGGGAATAATCCGACACGCGAAATTTAACTTCCCCAACAAGGATTGGAGCTCCTTCAATCGAATCTTCCGCTTCACCCGGGCCTCACTGACCTCCCTCCTCAAAGCCAACACCTTATCCTCTGGTAGCCTACATTCCATCGCCACCGAGTCAATGGTGATCCCCAAGAACACCAGCTCAGACGCAGGGCCCTCCGTTTTGTCGGGGGCCAAGGGGATCCCAAAACGGTCCGCCAAATACTGTACCGTACCCAACAGAACCCCGCAACAGCGGGAGTCCGGGGGTCCTATGCACAGGAAGTCATCCAAATAGTGGATGACGGAATTCACCCCCGCCACTTCCCTGACCGCCCATTCAAAGAACGAGCTAAACGTCTCAAACAAAGCGCACGATATGGAACAACCCATCGGCAGGCAACGATCAACAAAATACTCCCCCTGCCAGTGGCACCCCAGCAAACGCAAACTAGTGGGGTGCACCGGTAACAGCCTGAAGGCGGATTCCACATCCGTCTTTGCCATCAAAGCCCCTTTCCCGTACTTTCTAACCCAAGACACCGCCGCATCAAATGATGTATAGGTAACCGCACAACTCTGCGGATCAATACCATCGTTGACCGACCCCCCTTTTGGGTGCGACAGATGATGTATCATCCGAAATTGACCCACTTCCTTCTTCGGAACTACGCCCAACGGGGACACCACCAAACCCCCCACAGGTGGTTCCCGAAACGGGCCGGCCATCCGGCCGAGCGCCACCTCCTTGGCCAGCTTAGCCGACACCACCCCCGGATGTCGCAGAGCTGACCGCAAATTGTCCGCCACCGGAGGGACCTCCGCCAACGAACTCGGAATCACGAAACCCTCCCCGAACCCCTGCTCTAGCAAACGCGCCGCCGCCCTGTCCGGATACTTACTTAGAAAAGGCAGCATCCTTTCCAGTCTCACCGGCGTCATTCCCTTTTCCAGCGCCATCTCCGGCCCGCTTCCCCTGTTTGAAACACCTATTGAACGCGTGCGACCCACCACACCCTGAGCACTCGTGCTTGAAGCGGCATGATCCTCCAAAACGACAGGTTCCGTCGTTGAACTGCCAGCACACCCCTTTCTTTTTGAGGGCCGGCGATCCCGCGGAGGAAGCGCCGCCGGCCCCCCCAGGAAAGGACTGGCCCGCCGCCCTGGTCGAGGTCATCAACCTCATCCACAGGCTAATGTCCTTATGGTCCCAGCGGATGGAGGGACGCACCGCCCTGCGCTGACGAAACTGTTCGTCATACCTCAACCACGCCAGACCCCCGTACACCCTATGCGCTTCGTGAATGGCATCAAGGTAACAGAATAGGGCCGTGCATTTCTCGGGGGCCTTTTCCCCGATCACGCTAGCCATAATCGCAAACGCCTGTAGCCAATTCGTAAACGTCCGCGGAATGAGCCTATACCGACGTTTTTCTTCCTCATCCTTTTTGCTCTCGTCCGGCTTCACCCGGTCGAGGTGAAATTTTTCCAACGGGAGCAGGGAAAATATTTCCACAAACTCGTCCTTCTGAATTTTCTCCCTCACCTCTGGCTTAAGATGGGCACCCAACGGCCCTTCAAAGCAAATGTAAATTTCCCCCCTAGCCGCGTCATCCAGCCGCACCTTGTCCCCGTCCTTGTCCTTGTCTTTGTCCTTGCGTTCCGCCGCCGTTCCCACGCCGTCCTTGTCCGTCTGTGTCCCTGCCACGCCTGTCCCTGGATTCGCCGGCACCGGGGGAGGGACAACTACCGCTGTCAGCGCCTGAACGGCGGGGGCAGGAACCGGGAGGGGGGGTACTGGCACCGGGGGGACCCAAGGACCCAGCGGGCTCGCAACCTGAGGAGCACCCCCATCTAGCCTACGTAACAATTCCCGTAAGGCATCCCACACACCCCCCTCCCCTGAGGGACTAAGCACCGCCACCCCCCCACTAATGTCCTGCGCACTAACCCCACCCCTACCCCCCGCAACCACATTAGATGTAGTCTTACCGGTTCGGCGCGGCCGTGAAGGTCCTCCAGCCGACAGGTTCCCATAACGTCCATCCTCCGCGGGGTCCTCCGGCAGCTCCCCCTCTTCACTGCTGCTGGAACCGGTCGCCGCCTGCCCGTGTGGTCGTTGACGAACCTCCTCACTCCTTCCCCGACCTCTGGACACAGCTGGCGTTGTGACAGGTATGGGAGCCACCACCCCCCGAGGGCTCTCGTCTCCATCGCTGCTGAACTCTTCAATCAGATCATCCCTCAGCACTGCGGCTGCAGCCTGAGCACCACTGCCCCTCCGGTCAACCCTCCCAGACTCCGAACGGTGCCTGGAGGCGGGACCTCCGACTGACGTGACTGGCCTGGTGTCGCTCCATCTGCATCCCTGAACGCATCCCCACCGCGTGCGAGGCCGCCGCCTGTGGACCGAGCTAGGCCGGCGCCTGTCTGAGGGTCCTTCCCACGCCGGGCCGCCCCCCCGACCGGAACATCGCCACCGGGGACAGCCATGTGAATCTGGGCCTGCACCAACACAGGGGAGGTAGGCCTGGGCACCCGAGAGGCTCCCCCGCGCTGCGCGCTTCCCGCCCCCCCCGCCCCCCGCCCGTGCAGTGGCAGACTGAGATTGCTTGGCGGGGGGGCACGACGGGGGCCTACTGGGACTCCGCACCCGACGCTGTGACCTGGGGGTATTATCTGGGCTAAAGCGCTCCGGCGGTATCGACCGCCTCGCGCGCGTTGAAGCAGGCCTAGACCCGACCGGGGCCTGCTGCACCCCCCGCAGAGTGGCGGTGATCTGGCTTTGCAGCCAGTCCGAGCCGTGGACCTCCGCAACAGCTTGAAGCTGCGCTAACAACCCGGCTACCTCTGACATTTTTCTTCCCTTCCTTGCCTTTTCCACAGATGACCCAGAGCGCTGACCCGATACACAGACAGGCTGCAGGACTTCTCTCCTTGCTTCTTCCCCCGGACTGATGCTGCCCCTCCTCCAGCATCACCTAGCTCACTGAACTCTCCTCCCCCTCTCCTCACCTCCTCCAATAGTTAATTTCTAGGATCCTATTAACCACCCCCTCTAACTTTAACCCTTTCTACCTAAGTTCCCTACACCCTGTCATGCTGTCCTCCGCCTCCATTGCATTGCAGCTACGAACTTGTCTGTCTGCACCATCAGCAGCTCCACTGGGTTCTACTGCTAACCTCCTTTGGTATCCACCTACGAAGAGATCTCCACACATTCATCTCTCATCTGTAGCACAGCTGGCAATCCCTACTACTTTGGGCTTCATGTTCCCTGTTTCCACCTTCAGGGACACTGAGCACTCAGCCGCAAGGAGAGCCCTCTCAGCATTTAGGCTTCAGGACCAGATGTGTGTCACTATAACTCTTCTATGAAGGCTGTCCACAAGGTTTAAGATTTAGGAGTGTGTCTATGGAAATGCTTGACCATTCTTCCAGAAGCACATTTGAGAGGTCAGGCACTGATGTTGGATGAGAAGGCCTGGCTCGCAGTCTCTGCTCTAATTTATCCCAAAGGTGTTCTATTAGGTTGGGGTCAGGGCTCTGCGCAGGCCAGTCAAGTTCCTCAAAACCCCAAACTTGCTCATCTATGTCTTTATGGACCTTGCTTTGTGCACTGGTGTGCAGTCATGTTGGAACAGGAAGGGGCCATCCCCAAACTGTTCCCACAAAGTTTGGGAGCATGAAATTGTCCAAATTGTCTTAGTATGCTGACGCATTAAGCTTTCCCTTCACTGGAACTAAGGTGCCAAGCACAACCCCTGAAAAGCAACCCCACACCATATTCCCCCCTCCACCAAATGATTTGGACCAGTGCACAAAGCAAGGTCTATAAAGTCATGGATGAGCGAGTTTGGGGTGGAGGAACTTGACTGGCCTGCACAGTCCTGACCTCAACCCGATAGATCACCTTTGGGATGAATTAGAGCGGAGACTGCGTGCCAGGCTTTTCCGTCCAACAAATGTGCTTCTGGAAGAAAGGTCAAACATTCCGATAGACACACTCCTAAACCTTGTGGACAGCCTTCCTAGAAGAGTTGAAGCTGTTATAGCTGCAAAGGTGGGCCAACCCAACATTGAACCCTACGGACTAAGACTGGGATGCCATTAAAGTTAATGTGCGTGTAAAGGCAGGCATCCCAATACTTTTGACAATATAGGGCCAGATCCACGTACCCTGGCGCATATTTCCGTTGGGCGTAGCGTATCTCTGATACACTACGCCGCCGTAACTTACTTTTTTCTGTATCCTCAAAGAATGCGCACTGTAAATTACGGCGGAGTAGTGTATCTTTGGCGGCGTAAGGGCGCGCAATTCAAATGGATGTGATGGGGGCGTGTTTTATGTAAATACGTCTTGACCCGACGTAAGTGACGTTTTTTTTTTCAACTGCGCATGCGCCGTCCGTGGGGGTATCCCAGTGTGCATGCTCGAAATTAAACCGGAACAAGCCAATGTTTACGACGGTGACGTCATTCTACGCAAAGCCCTATTCGCGAACGACTTACGCAAACGACGTAACATTTTAAAAATTTGACGCGGGAACGACGGCCATACTTAACATAGGATACGCCTCATATAGCAGGGGTAACTATACGCCGAACGCAAACGACGTAAAAAAATGCGCCGGCCGGACATACGTTCGTGGATCGCCATATCTAGCTAATTTGCATACTCAACGCGGAATTCGACGGAAACGCCACCTAGCGGGCAGCGGAAAAATGCACCTAAGATCCGATGGCGTACTAAGACGTACGCCTGTCGGATCGAGCCCAGATGCAGTCGTATCTTGTTTTGTAGATACAAAACAAAGATACGACGCGGGAACTTTGAAATTACGCGGCGCATCAATAGATACGCCGGCGTAATTCTTCTGTGGATCTGGCCCCTAGTGTATATTAGGATTGCAGTACTACATAATGCATTAGATCCTTTTTGGTTCTCAGTTCTAAGGTAGTAGTATCGGTAGCATTTTAAGTGTAACTCCAGCAAAAGCAGTTTTTGTTCTTTTTGAATGGAGTGGAGAAAGTTTAGAACCTCTGTCTGTTTTATTATTATCTATGATCCTGATGAAACGAACCCCCCACTTGCCGACCCAATCACCAATTGTTATCAGGACAGGATGTTCAGAATATGTCCCCAATGGAGGCGCAGCAATAAACCCTGACAGAAATTTTAATGCTCATCCGTCCTATTCAAAGCAAAAGATTCAAAATAGGTTAAACTTTAAAAATACAGGATTCTGTATCAAAAATAGTGCTCATTTATAAGAGCCACAGTAACTATCACAACTCACTCCACTACAGTAAAGGTTAGTATATAATACATTTTGATTGGCTGTATTTTAGAATTCTGCTGACCTGGAATTTTGGGTGTTCCCACCAGTGGCAGCCGGCGGTCGTTCGGGTTGGGTGCACTTATCTGATCTATGGTGGGCAGTGTTTCTCCCGGGCTTCGCCCATGGCTTCCGTTGTTCAGCAGCGGCTTTCCCTTCCCCTGCTCTCCACGGCCTGGCGGCGGCTTCCATTTCCTCCCTTCCTTGGTGGGCAATTGGGACGCTTCTCTTTACGGGCAATTGGAAAGCGAGTCTCAGACCTGCTTCTGATTGGCCAGATTGAGGATCAGGGTTTCAATAGTGAACACTTGACCGGCTGTACACTGCCTCCGAGGGCACGCATCAGGTGCGCATCCTCTTTTGTTGACAAACGTGACCGGCTGTTATTGGACACATTCGATCATGTGGTAAACAGACAAATTCATTGGTTGTTTCCAGTGATCGGGGACGTGCTATGTCCGAGGGACACGCACCACCTCTGATCACCGCTCTTCGTACCCCCCGCGGGTGCACGCTAAAAGGTTATCCTGCTGGACACCATATGACACCCAATCAGAATAACAGAACCACAGTGGTGCAGTGAGTAGCACTTTCGCCTAGCAGCAAAAAGGGTGGCTGGTTCGAATCCCGACCACGACACCATCTGCCTGGAGTTTGCATGTTCTCCCTGTGCATGCGTGGGTTTCCTCCAGGTACTCCGGTTTCCTCCCACACTCCAAAGACATGCTGGTAGGTAAATTGGATCTTGTCCAGATTGGCCCAGTATATATATGTATATCTGTGTGTATGACTGTGTGTCCCAACGTGTCACGATCCTACGGGGTAAAATGACTGCACCAGCCAAGCAGACTCTGGCTGGAAAAAGCGCCCAGAGGTGATTCAGTTCGCATTCATTCATTCATTCACCACCCGGCCATTATTCTGTTATAGGCTGGGCGGGAATTGGTTAAATAACTTTTTACCCCATTTTCTCTCATGAAGGGCTACCATTGTTTGAAACCCTGTTACAATTATGTCTGGGCATGGCAACTAATGTTACAAATGTTTTCCAAACTCACACTGGTGCAACTTGGGACGCGACTTGCGACACATAGAATCATGACAAGTGAAATCACATTATGTTCAATGGTGGCTGTTCCAATCAGTACAACATGTGACTTTGAAAAAGGTTCCTTCACTACTATGTTAACTCATGTGTGCTTTACTGCACATTTTAGAAAAGCACTGCAAACACCCATTGCACTTGAATTGTCATTATGGTGACGCGAGCATAATGCATGTTTGCAGGACGTTTATGAAACACGCCGCAAAGTACACATTTTCTGTGCAGGTTGCCACACATTCAGAAACGTGCAGATGTGAATGCAGCTGAATAGTTAGCATGCCATTATGGCGAGGCAAGCCCAGTGGGCATTTGCAGCTTGTTTCCAAAACGCACAGTAAACTGTGTGTTTTCTATGTAGGTTGCGGCATGTTCAGGAACATGCAGATGTGAATGCAGCCTAATTGTTAATAACACTCCTATCGCGGTTAGTATGCCATTATGGTGATGCAAGTGCATTGGATGTTTCTGAAACACGTGGCAAAGCCCACATTTTCTGTGCGGGTTGCTGTGCATTTTGAAATGTGCAGCAGTGAATGCAGCCTAACTGTTAATGACATCCCAATTAGCCATTAGCACAACACAAGCCCGATGCACATTTGTAGACTTTCCAAAACACAAGGGAAATTGCACGTTTTCTGTGCAGGTTGCCGCGTGTTCAGAAATAAACACAGCCTAATTGTTAATGACCCCTCCCTATTGCAGTTAGTATGCCATTATAGTAACACAAATGCAATGCACGTTTGCAGTTTGTTTCCGAAACGTGAGGCAAAGCGTGTGTTTTCTGTGCAGGTTGCTGTGCACTCGGAAACACACAGATGTGAATGCAGCCTGATTGTTAATGACACCCCAATTATGGTTAGCAGACACGCGTTTGCCGTGCATTTGTTGCATGTCAAAATACAAGTAGAGTAAAGGGGAAAGTTGTACTGAAGTCGGATCAAAGTCGCAACTCACACTACACAGTCGCACTGGAAATCACATGACAATTGGGTCGCAGCAATGTGAACTGTGTGTGTGTCAGGTGTTGCTTAGAATGTTGTCCCAGAGCAGGAAAATCTCTGCATAGGATGGGATTTGAGGATGTAATCATTACACAGAATGCCCCGGCGTAAAAGGAACCTAGGCAGAGGAGCCACATGACTGGGGGAAAGTTGAGGAGGTTGCTCCAGGAAAAGGATGTGAGGTGGGTCAGTATTGTTTAAGGGAGTGGGGCTGGCTACACGAGGAAGCTCCCTAAAAGTGCAGAGGGGGGCGGAGCTAGGCATTCAGGCCAAGGACAGGAAGGCGTAGCATACAGATTGTTTTTCTCTGTGCTGTTACCTCTTACATGGATCATTTAAACGGCATGCTCGAGGATCTGCGTTCTGCAGCACTGGAACATGGGCCTCAATGGTATGCTGAGCAGCTGGCTGGATTGCTGCCTGGTGCGGGAGCAGGTACATCCAGCGCCCCCCCCCCCCCGCCGCATGCGGCGGTCCCGTCCACCGGCTCGGTACAGCTCTGACAGCCCCTCCAGCGGGGATCGGCGGGGTGGGAGCCCGGGATCAGACCCCAAGGGATCAAGGAAGAGGCCGGCTGAGACCGCTAGCGGGGCCATTGGGAGGACTAAGAGGGCTGTGGCACGGAGGGTGGCATCTCCCTCCCCCCTAGGCTTGCCACGGGGGTCGCGATTGGAGCGGTAGGACAGGCGGGCGCATCTGCCCAGCAGGGGGCTACCCGACGCGGGAGAGCTGCGGGAGCGGCTGGGGGCTCTGTGACCAGGACGGCCTTGGCTAGCTTGGGAGGAAGCGGAGGTCCAGGGGGGTTGGATGGCGTCGGTTCTGGAGCGGTCGCTGCTGGCGCGCAGGGGGCCCTGCGGGGGAGAGCTGAAGGCGTAGTGCGGCCTGGTCCTGGAGGTCATGGGTCTTCATCTGATGGCGGACCCTCGGCCTTGATCGTGCAACCAGCGTCCCCTGCGTTACAGGGGGATCTACGGTGGAAGGAGAGCTGTCTGATTCGGACTTGGACGGTCCAGGTGTGGTGGCGGGCCCGTCAGTCCTTCAACGTGGACCCGGAGTGGCGGCTGGTCGGTCGATTTCCCCTGGGCAGCACGGTAAGTCACCTTTGGTGGTTTCTGCTGTTCTTTCTCCTGTTTCCATGTTGTCTTCTTCATCCCCCCCTCCTCCTTCCTCCTGCCCCCCTTCCTCCCCCCTCCTTCCCCCTGCTCCCCTTCCTCCCCCCCACCTTCCCCCTGCTCCCCTTCCCCTTCTCCTTTCTTTCCTTCACCTTCTACCTCGTTGTCCTCTTCCGGGGCTGTGTTGGGGGGCGTGCAGGTGGCTTTATTGGGGGATGGGGCGGGGATGGCTGTAGGGGGGGTGCTTTCAATGTGGGTGCAGTTCTCATGCAGCAGCTGTTCGCGTCCATGTTAGAGGGAGGCTGGGACTTAGCGAGTGGGGGGGCAGGGTTACCCCTCCCTCCCACTTCAGTAGCTCCGGTGGCGGCTTGGCTGCCTACTACTCCTTTATCTGTTTCTGCTGGGTCGGCGAGTGGGATGACGCCAGTGGTGGGGGGTACTTTGCAGGTGGTTGGGGTGGGTCACATGCCCCCCCCCCGGTGGTGCCAGGGGCGAACCCCGGGGGGGCGGTGACGAGCGGAGTTCCCCCTGTAGCAGGGGGCGCCGCTCAAGTTAGTGCAAGTGTTCAGGGGGTCCCCCCTCCCGCTACGGCTGTAGTGGCCGCGGGGGCTGGGGTGTCGAGTGTCGTTCCTCCCACATTGCCGGGGGCTTCTCCGGTGAGTACGGGGAGTGGCGCTGCGTCAGGATTGGCAGCGGACGGGGTGCGTTTGGCTGACGCGGCCAAGTGCGAGATGTATATTTTGTTACGAAGCACCCCTGGGGTCTCACTTGAAGCCAGAGGTGAAGGAGAGGATTTGGAAAGGGGAGTTTGTAGAGATATTCTCGTTGCTTCCTTTGGAGAAGTTTAACCTGGATAAGATAAAGCCGGACGAGAGTAAAAAGGATGAGGAGGAGAAGCGGCGTTACCGGCTTATTCCGCATACGTTTGCCAATTGGGCACAGGCATTTTATATCCTTGCTAGTGTTATTGGGGAGAAGGCGCCGGACAATTGTTTCCGGTTTGTTTTGCTACATTGATGCAATTAGCGAAGCTCAAAAGGTTTATGGGGGGGGGGTGCGTGGCTGCGTTATGACGAGCAGTTCAGGCAGCGAAAAGCGCTGAGACCATCTTTGAGATGGGATCAGAAGGACATTGGCGTGTGGATGAGGCTAATGACTCAGGCTAAGGCTGTGCCACAGCCCTTTCAGGGGGGAGCCGGGGGTGCCCAAGCCTCTTCACCTACGGCCAAAAAGCGCAAGGGGTTTTGCTGGCAGTTCAACGAGGGTGCCTGCAAGTTCGGGGGCTCTTGTTGTTTCCGCCACAAGTGCTCCGGATGTGAAGGGGCCACCCCTTGTCCAAGTGCTTTAAGAAGGGGAAGAAGTTTGCTGACGCTGGAAAGAGGGAGGATGCCGGTGAAGGCGGAAAAAATGGCGCCGTACTTAAGTAGGTACCCGAACAGGTGGCGTGGACATTATGGTTGGGCTTTACGGAGGGATTTCTAATTCCTAGCGAATTGGACACTGTCCCCCCGTTGCGGCTAACTTGCGGTCGGCATTCGACCATTCGGAGGTGGTATCAGAAAAGCTTAAAAAAAAAGTTGGCTTGGGTAGGATGGCTGGGCAGTTCGCAGTGCCGCCGGTGGAGGATTTGGTGCCTAAGCGTGAGCCGAATCAATTTTGGCTCATTCACCATCTTTCTCACCCGAAAGAGGGATCGGTAAATGATGTCATCGATCCCGCCTTGTGCACGGTTTCATATGCGTCGTTTGATGAAGCTGTGTGGTGGGTTAGGCGTTTTGGAAAGGGGGCGCTGTTGGCAAAAACCGACATTGAGTCGGCGTTTAGGTTGCTGCCGTTGCACCCGGATAGCATGCGCTTGTTGGGATGTTGTTGGGAAGGGGAGTTTTTTGTGGATAGATGTTTGCCTATGGGTTGCGCGATTTCCTGTTCGTATTTTGAGTTGTTTAGTTTGTTTCTGGAGTGGGTGGTCAAGGATTTGGCGGGTTTGGCGTCAGTGTTGCATTATCTGGACGATTTCTTGGTGATAGGTCCGCCGGACGATCGATCGTGCCTGATTCTGCTGTCTACTATCCAGCATGTTTTCCAGGTCTTTGGGGTTCCACTGGCGCAGGACAAGACAGAAGGGCCGGTAACTTAGTTGAAGTTTCTAGGTATCATCATTGATACCGAGAAGATGGAGTGTCGTCTCCCGGCCGACAAGTTGGCTGACCTGCGGGAGGCGGTGGCACTGGCGGTTCGTTGTCCTAAGGTGAAGTTACGGGACTTGCAGTCATTGTTGGGTAAACTCAACTTTGCCTGTCTAATTATGCCTATGGGGAGGGTTTTCTGCGGACGATTGGCAATGGCCACGGCAGGGATCAAGGCTCCGCACCATTTTGTGCGTTTGGGCCGGAAGCATAGGGAGGATTTGAAGGTCTGGGACTCGTTCTTGGAGCACTACAATGGTAGGTCCTTGTGGTTGGGCCCGGTGGTGCAAGCCAGTGACCTGGACCTGTTTACGGATGTGGCAGGTTCTGTCGGTTTTGCGGCATATTACAAAGGGCGTTGGTGTGCGGGGCAATGGCCCACAGATTTGGCGGAGTCGGCGCTGATTAGGAACCTAATGCTGTTGGAATTGTTTCCCATTGTATTGGCTGTAGAGTTGTGGGGGCAGGAGTTTCGGAACCGGAGGGTTCGCTTTCATTGCGACAACTTGGGAGTGGTGCAAGCGATTACTTCTATGACGGCATCGTCCTTGCCGGTGGTGTGGTTGTTGCGGGCGTTAGTGTTGAAATGTCTGGAGCTAAATATTTTTATCTGTGCTGTGCATATCCCAGGGGTTGAGAATGAGGTGGCTGATGCGCTCTCTCGTTTGCAGTGGGACCGATTTCGGCGGCTAGCTCCGGAGGCGGAGCAGGCCGGGGTTCCGTGCCCCAGTGGCTTGTGGGACCTCGTGTTGGAAAGGTAATGTCTCTGGTTCGGCAGTCGGTGGCTGATTCTACCTGGCGGTCTTATGAGCGGGTTTGGCGTGAGTGGCGTGAGCTGGTGAGTGAACTTGGGGTTGGCTCCTCGGCTGAGGATCGGCTTCATGTTTTTTGTACTTCTTGGGTAGGAACTGTGAAGGGGGTGTGTCAGTAGCGTCGCTTAATGTGAAAATGGCAGGTTTGGCATTTCTGTTTCAGTTGAACGGGGTGGAGGATGTCACGAAGGCATTCGTGGTGAAGAAGGCGTTGAGGGGTTACAGGAAAGGTCGCTCTTGACCGGATTCCAGACGGACAGTATCATTGCATATGTTGGAAAAGTTGGTGGGGATGCTGCCTCAGGTGTGCTCCTCTGGGTTTAAAGTCCGGTTGTTTCGTACGGCTTTCGTTTTGGCGTTTTTTGGTGCATTGCGGGTGGGCGAGTTGGTTAGCCCTTCTAAAACGGTACCAGGGGGGTTGCGGGTATCGGATGTGGTATTGCAGGAGGATTCGTTAACGTTGCTGATTCGGAGGTCAAAAACGGATCAGTTGGGGAAGGGAACCCGGGTGGTCTTGGGTAAGGTGCCTGGTCTTGGTGTCTGCCCAGTTGTAGTGCTTCGGGAATGGCTGGGGTGTTGGCCTGCGGGTTCAGGCCTATTGTTGGTTCACGATACTGGGACTCCTTTGTCTAGGTATCAGTTTTGGGCGATATTTAAGCGTTGTTTGGGAATTGGGGGGTACAATGCGGCGGACTATTCGTCCCATTCTTTCAGGATTGGGGCTGCAACCGAAGCATCCCAGTGGGGCTTGACTGACGAGATCTTGCAGAGGATTGGTCGCTGGGAGTCCCATCAGTTTAGACTTTATGTTCACCCTCACTTGTTGTGAGGGGGAGGAGGGGGCTGAAGGGGTTAATGTTTTTCTCCTAGGTAATGTCTATGTTTCGTGGTGTTCTGTGAGTTTCCTCTGGGGTGCAGTGTTGGGGGAGTTTGTGTGGTGCTTTTCTGTTTCCATGTTCTTCCTATTCTTTTCTTGCAGGCCCCGTATGCTTGATGTGGATCCTGGGCCACTCCTACGTTCATTGGGGGGCTCAGAGGGCGTTGGATAGGCCTGAAGGGAGGCAAGTGGGTTTTTCAAGGGCTGAAGCTACAGTCAGGTGGATTGGGTTCCCGGGTATGCTCTGGTCCAGGGTGCTGCCGGAAGTTCAGAGGTACGCTCGCTTGGACCGGCCCCCGGATGTGTTGTTATTACACGTCGGTGGGAACGATCTTTGTCTTAGGGCATCCCGGGACTTGATCAAGGACATTAAATGGGATTTTATGCGGCTTTGGTCGTCTTTCCCGGAGACCATTGTAATTTGGTCTGACATGGTGGGGAGGTTGGCATGGAGGAGGGCCCGGTGAGTTAGCAAGATTAACAAGGCTAGGGTGAAGGTTAATAAAGCAGTGGCTACGTTTGTGGTCCATAATGGGGGGTTGGTGGTTCGCCATTGCGAACTAGAGGGGGACTTTGGCCTTTTCCTTAGGGGGGAAGGGGTATATTTGACCCCGGTGGGGATCGATATGTGGGTCCTGGGGCTCCAGGACGGTTTGCAGCGGGCCTTAAGGCTGTGGCGGGTCGCCCACGCATAAGGGGTCACTGATGGGCACCTGTGGCAGGGGTATGGGGTTCCTGAGGGTTGGTTGGTGGTGGGTAGGTATATATTGGCGGTATATATCAGATTGTTGGTAGGGTTTGGGGCCTGTTCTCGGGATGGGCAGTGCACCTTCCCTATCGAGTAAAGTGGGCTAGTGGTCAATCGGGCTGAACAGTGAAGGAATCGATCAAGTCTCGGAGCTGGTAGGAACACGGCTGGAGGCCAGAATACTTTGGAGATGGTGTCAGCCCATGACATAGCCTTGTTTACCTTCTCTCAGGAACCTCTTACGTAATAGTTGGAAAAAGTTATTTGGGTTAATAAATAGTTCTTATGTTTAAAATATATATATTTATTTAAAGGATTATATATATTTATTAAAACAAGTTATTTTATAGTTTTATTTTATGTTACCTTTTGGAATTAATAAAAGGGGCCTTTGGTGGCCATTTAATCCAGAAGGTGTTGTGTGGTTAATTTAGGTAAGGGGTATGTAAGGTGGTTTTAGTTAAGGGGTAATGAGCTAGGACTCTAGCAGTGCACCAGTCATGTGGTTGGCAGCATGTCGGGATATTTTTGCTGACCGCAATAATGCACGAGTTAACTAACTAACCTTGCACTAAAGGACTGCAACTTCGTTTGAAGTAGTTCTTAGAGATAAACTGGTGCATAATATATATATTTAATAAAGAGAGATTACAGCTGCAGTTTCTTCCCTATCCTGAGTTTTTTTATCCTATCTTCTATTTTTCAATCATGTCTGGTCAAGCGTAGAAGAGAATGAGCAAGGATGATGAATGTGTGCCAAGCAAGGCAGACTGAAACACGTGGCAAAATAAAGGAAAACCTGATTCACGATTTACACGAGGCAGGCACAGCAAACTTCATAGGAGCCTGCAGGACAAGGGACTCCTTCTGTCTCAGGTACAGCCCAGCTGTTGTACAATGACCAAATGCAGTAATAGAAGCAATGTCAGATCCTAGCCACCTTTACCAACTTGTGAGCAATGGCTGGTCAAACTTACACCACGCGATCCCTGACCTGTGACAATGACACTCTCAGCCTCACCCTGCACAAACATTTTCCAGCACGCAGGACCACAATCAAGTGCCTGTAAACTGAGAACAATTGTCACTGGGTTTGGTTACCCATGCAGTTAACCATTTACAACCCAAATTAGTGCCATTATTTGTATAATGAATGAATATTAATGCTCACATGAACAATTATGACTTATAATAAATGTCTGTAATACTTGCTGTCACCACTGTTAACCACTTGCCTACTGGGCACTATTATCCCCCTCCTGCCCAGGTCAATTTTCAGCACTGTCACTCTATGAATGACACATGCGTGGTTATGCTACACTGTCCCCATATGAAATTTTTATATATTTTTTTCAAAATTAAGAGACAAACAGGAAAATTACCTGTTGGCTAAATTTGATTAAAAAAAAACGTTTTACTTCACTGATGTGCGCTGATCATGAGGCTGCACTGATAGATGACACTGATAAGGCAGCACTGATGGGCATTGATAGGCGGCATTGATGGGCACTGGTAGGCAGCACTGGTAGCCGACACTGATGAGGATGCACTGATTGTTATCACTGAAGGGCACTGATTGACAGCACTCGTGGGCACTGCTGGGACTGCACTGATAATCAGGACACTGCCCTTCCACACAAGCAAATTATCAGCTTGCCTCTCCTTCCCTCATGTTGCCAGTGTGAAGAAAGGTAAACCGATAACCAGCTTGTGAAAATTGTATATACATATAAAATGCCACCTAATATGAATCATGTGTCATTTGTGATATAAAGCAGCGCTCACATATAAAAAAATAAATCAACATATAGTTAATTGAAAAACAGAGTGAATAAGTGATTTATACACCTTATATGTGAAACAATATATAGGTGCAATTGAAATCACACACAAATAAATAAATGGCAAAAATGTCTAAATCCGTGAACTGAATATGTGGACATAAAAATAAAGTTCATAAACAGAGAAATTCCTTTCAGGATCCTTAAGATGTCCTTCCACCACACCACAGTGTCTGCGTGATTCCACCACCCTTCAGAAATGCGCACTCACCGCAATAAATGGCCTGACACTCTCGTGTTTAGGCAAAAAGGCTTAAACTGGAACACTCAGCTCAATAGATGGAAATCTGTATTAGAGTGAAAACTCCAAGATGGTAGCCACATGGATAATGAAGAGAAAGAGCACAATAGTGTGATATTGCAAAGCAACTTTAATAAAACACAAAACAATCTTCCAAAAGATGTACTCACAAAACACTCTCTTGTATCAAGCAGTGAATAAATCCAAAGAATCACAGTGTTGCACAAAAACAAAACAAACTTCTCCAGATGAACTAGTGGTCACGGCGGACCAACGAACAGCCCAAGTGTACTCACAGCCCAAGTGTACTCACAGCCCGTTGATGGTGTACTGGAGCAACTGCTAGGATGGGTGCTGGTATCAGATCGGACCGTCCCACGTCCAGCTAGTTCAGGTTAAATTGCGGAAGTGACCTAGTGACCACGCCCCCTTGGTCACTAGGTCACTTCTGCAATCTAACCTGAAAATACTTCAGTCAATGAGCTTAGGGTTTAAAATTGTGCAAACTTGTGGAATAACGCCAAACTTCAGTACTTAAATATGTCCATAGTCGACGCATTACATTTTTAAATGTGCCTCCTTTACTTAATTGAACTCTCAATATTTACTTCCCAATTGGTATTCATTTAGATGTCTCTAATTACATTGTGACAAAAAATACACACAAAAGAAAAAACTAGCAGGTGTGCTGATCAACAGTTTGGTATAGCCCTCCAGCTGGCTATTGGTGATAATCAGACAAGTCAAAGGTTGCTGCTGCTCTCTATGGATCCTCTGGGTGACAGGAACACATCTAGACAAAACACAAAAGAAGAGATTGCAAAGCCGCCCTAGTGGCAAACTCACATTGTGTGATGATAGATACAGCATAAGGATTCTACTGTGGATTCCACACTCCTATAACCAGTGCTTTAACTGGGCCGGAACGCGGCGGTACTCAGTACCGCCACTTCCAAAAATGGCCCTGGAGAGTACCAGCACCTCTCCGTGCGCCCAGTATGTGGGTTTACAGTACCGGAACGCAGCCGGTGGGCTTGTCGAGTTGTGGGCCGGTAATGTGTGTCAGACAGGCAGCGCAGTCACAATAGAAACTGTATGCCGCCCCGCCGGAGCCGACTCACTGCTGCCGAGTGCGCTCCTGGCTCCCTTTCCTCTGTCCTGTCACTCCTGTCCTGTGCGTTTCCTCGACCCCCCCCCATGGAGGAGAGTTGGTTCATTCCCCGGCGTGCGCCGCGTGACGTCACGCTGGAGGCGAGGTGAGAGGAGGACTCGCGCAGGGAGCTGTGTCCGCGGCAAGGAAAGAAGCCCAAGTCACGAGGAGCCTCAGCTCAGCCTGCGTCTACAGTTCCTAGTGCTGCTACTGTCTGGATCCTGGACTCAGGACTGCAACAGAAGAAAGTAAGAAAATAATTGACTGTATTGGAGGGGGGGGGGGGTTGGACTGAGGTGACCATCAGTTTTTTAATAAAAAAATGGCAGAAAAAAATATTTTTGAGTTATTTTGAGCTTGCCTTCTCTAACTAAAAAAAACCCCATTAATTGCAGCCTCACTGTGCTACCAAACGCAGCCACTGTGCCCATCAAATGCAGCCACTGTGCCCATCAAACGCAGCCACTGTGCCATCAATTGTCGCCACTCTGCCCATCACACGCAGCCACTGTGCCACCAAACGCAGCCACTGTGCCATCACATGCAGCCACTGTGCGAACACACGCAGCCACAGTGCCATCAATTGTCGCCACTGTGCCATCACATGCAGCCACTGTGCCCATCAAACGCAGCCACTGTGCCATCACAAGCAACCGACTGTGCCATCACATGCAGCCACTGTGCCATCACATGCAGCCACTGTGCCACCACACGCAGCCACTGTGCCACCATCAATTGTCGCCACTATGCCCATCTAATGCAGCCACTGTGCCCATCAAATGCAGCCACTGTGCCCATCAAACGCAGCCAAGGGTATTTTCATGTTCAGTATTGGGGGGGGGGGGAGCACCGGCGCCTAATAGAGTACCGGCACCTCTTTTGGCCCACTTAAAGCACTGCCTATAACCACCTCAAGATCCCAACGGGGAAAGGGGAGCCGTGGACGTTCAACCTAGCTGCTCGATCCTGGCAATTTACCCTCGCGCTCCGAAACGCACTGTCATGGCAACTGTGTGATTTCCTCACTCTCTTCCCCTCTTTATCCTGCCCATGTGGTTTTATATGTCCTTGAAGAGCAGCGGCGGCTGGAACAGACGCAAGCATATTAGGATCTGCACGTCGAGCGTGGTGGTGGATAGACCTCGGATGTGCTGCCAGGATCCGTGCAACTAGGTTGAACGTCCATGACTCCCCTTTCCTCTGTTGGGATCTTAAGGTGATTATAGGAGTGCAAAGTGGCATACTTAGAGACGGTTTACACTTCCGCGGCATGACTTTGGGGGCGAATCTGCAAGTCGTCCTGAAGACGACTTCAGAGGCGACCTGCAAAACGACTTCTGTATAGAAGTCAATGCAGGTCACCCCGAGCCGCCCCGAAGTCGTGCAAGAACCTTTTTCTAAGTCTGAGCGACTTGTGTCGCTCCTATTAGAACGGTTCCATTGCATTGTGTTCCAATGTTTTTTTATTAGAAAAAAATAAAATGATATTAACAGACAAGAAGCGTATCTAGTCATTGTACAATCATAATAGCAAATGAGATTTCAATATCAAGGGCCCTGACGTCTAAAACTCCTAGTTGGAATATCATGAAAACATTGGTAAAAGAAAAACAAAAATAGAATACATAATCTAATAGAGATCACATAGACTAGCAACAAACAATTCTTTCCCTCAACTTCGGGTCGATCGTTGACCGACAACGATCGCACAATGCGTAGAAGGCAGGAAAGAGGACGTCAAAGCCCAGCAAACCCTGCATGGGCTACCTCCGGTCATGTTAATAACAATATACAAAGGCAATAAGGACAGAGAAGTCCAAGAAAGAAAATAAGATATAAAGGAAAGAATTAGAAAGGAAAGAGAAAAAGAAGAGAAAAGTAAGAAGTGAAGGGGGAGGGGGGGGGGGGGAGGAACCACGGATCGGCATTTCCAAGCTATAGGACTGAAAGTTATAACTAAGTCCCACGCACACTAGTATCATTAGTGAGGTAACCAATCCAAGGATCCCACACCTGATGAAAAAATTTCATTTTGTCTTGTGTTAGGGCCGACAACCTCTCATTTAACATCAGCCAGGATAATTTGCCCTTAAGCTGTTCAAATGGGAGAGCAGCTGACCTCCAATTTCTGGCAATGGTGATCTTGGCTGAAATAAAAATAAATGTCAGTAGTCGCCTGCCAGATTTAGGGGCCTCAACCCCCCCACTTCCCAACAGCGCCTGCTTCGCCGACTTGGGCAGGTTTATCCGGGTGAGGGAGTAAATAAAGTTGTACACCCTGATCCAGAACCTCCTCACCTTGGGGCATGTCCACCAGATGTGATAAATAGTACCAAGCTGACCACATCCCCTAAAGCAGTACGGAGTAGCTCCTGGCACGAAAGTTGCCAGCCTAGCTGGCACCATGTACCAACGGAGCAAAACCTTATAATTGGCTTCAATTATAGAAGTATTGATGAGAGATCGGGAAGCCATCTCTGCCATTTCACACCAGTCTTCTAGTTCAATGGTTTCCTGCAAATCGGTTTCCCACTGGACCATATAGCTCAACTTAGCCGCTACATACGACAATATGGAATATACCACTGATATGTGGCCTTTAATCTTGTCGTACTGTCTACATAATTGTTCCATGGGTGTAGAGGTAGATAAGTCGCCCTTACGGGCCAAAGTCCGTATGTAGTGGGTAAGCTGAGTGAACCTATAACCTTCTGTTGGAGGCATATGGTATTTGTCAATCATAACCCTCTCGGACAACATACCCTTATGATCGCACAAATCTGCTATCCGCATAAGACCTTTATTAGTCCACCAATTAAATGCTTGGGGGGTGAGACCCGGGGTGAAAGTTTTGTTCTGCAAAAAAGGCGCCAACGGGGTATGGGGTGACCTAAATTTGTGAGTTCTGGAAAGTCTATCCCAGATGTCTAAAGACAATGACAAAGTAGGGCACAGGATGGCCGGCCTCTCCTTAGTTGGGAGCCACATAAGGTGGGAAATTGGACTGGGGCGACATGAGTGAGATTCCATGATCATCCAGATAGCCTGTGGCCTCTGAGAATGGAATCTCGATAATTGTGCCACCTGTGCGGCGTAAAAATATTTAAGCAAATCTGGTAGTCCGAGACCACCTTTCCGCCCTGGCGTATATAGAGTGCCCCTGTTCACCCTAGGTCTCTTGTCCCCCCAAATAAACTGTAAGATTCTACGTTGGAACTGCTTAAGGTCGTTACGGGGTAATGATATAGGTAAAGTGCGGTAAAAGTACAATAATCGAGGTAGAACGTTCATCTTTGTAGAGTGTAATCTGCCAAACCACGATGGGGGATGCAACTGCCACCTTGCTAAATCGTCTGTCAATCGTTTAAAGAGGCCTGGGTAGTTGCTTTTATATAGCTGGCTAATGGAGGAAGTCAAGTGTATGCCTAAATAGGAGAGAGCGTGCGGTTCCCATTTAAATTGAAAGCATTGTTCAAGTGTCTCCTGGATATTACTAGGTAACGATAAATTTAGAGCCCTAGATTTACTGTGGTTGATTTCTAATCCTGATATTTCAGAAAATGGTTGTAAAATAGCTAATAAATTGGGGAGGGAGGTAATCGGTGAGGACAAGGTCAGCAGTAAATCGTCCGCGAAAAGCAAACACTTATGTTCATAGTCGCAACAGTTGATGCCCCGAATGTCGTCACTAGCACGTATTTTAATCGCTAACGGCTCGATCGCCAACGCGAATAACAGCGGCGATAGCGGACACCCCTGTCTCGTTCCTCGCCTAATCGGCAGAGGTTGGGAAGAATATCCCTTAAGCATAAGTGAAGCACTCGGGGAATCATATAATGTACGGAGAAGATCCAAAAAGCGCCGTCCAAAACCGAAACGTTCTAAAACATTAAACAAATAGTCCCAGGAGATGGAATCGAATGCTTTACGGATATCTAATGAAAGCAACATCCCTCTCCTGATTCCCCCATTATCCCAATTAGATTGAAGCGCTGAAATAAGATTAATCAACCGTCGGGTTTGGTCAGAAGCCTGCCTGTTAGGGATGAAACCTGCCTGGTCGGGGTGAATGTAGTTCTGAATCATCGTGTTCAGTCTCTGGGCCAAAATTTTGGTGAGGATCTTTAGGTCCGTATTGATCAGGGAAATCGGGCGGTAATTGGCACAGTCTCCATGGTCCTTCCCTGGTTTTGGAATCATATGTATATATGCAGCGTTCTCATGGCAGGGGAGCTTATTACCATTTCTCAAGGCGTTAAAATAAGAGCAAAGGTGGGGTGCTAAGACATCTAAATATTTCCTATAGTAGTGACCCGGGAAGCCGTCCGGCCCCGGTGCTTTAGTAGGATGTGTAGATTTGATTGCAGCTCTGATTTCAGGTTCCGTAAAGGCTCCATCCATCAGGTCCGCATGCGTTGGTGTCAATTTTGGCAACTGCAAGTCGTTAAAGAATGTCCCCTCTCTAGAACGATCTGGAGCTTTTGGCGAGTCGTATAGCCTAGTATAAAAGTCATAAAATTCACTAATTATTTTTTCAGGATTTTGGGTCGAAAGACCTGTAGATAATCTCAACTTCGGCAATGTCTGTGAAAATGGCCGGGGAACCAGTTTTCTGGCTAACATGGTGGTCGGCTTATCCCCCATAGTATAGAACCTATGTTTCGACCAACTTATATGCTTTTCAGCCTGCGTAGTCAAACCGAGGTTGAGTTCCAATCTAGCTTTGTCTATTTTATGTCTAATATCAATCCGGGGGTTCCTACGTTGTTCTTCTAGTAGTTCTTCTAATTGTGTTTCTAGCTGCTCAATCATTCGTTCTCTGTCCCGCTTAGCCCTGGCCGCTACTTGAATAAGTTTCCCCCGTATTGTAGCCTTATGGGCAACCCAGGTAATCGCAGGGGATGTGTCTGGTGTCTTATTAATCTTAAAATACTCTTCTATTTCTTTCCCGATTTCTGCTTAGGTTATAGGATCATTCAATAGGCTCACATTAAGTCGCCATGGGGAGGGCTTAGATCTAGCCCACAACCCAGTGGTGGAGATCTGAAGTGGGGAGTGATCCGACCAGGGGGTGGACAAAATCTTAACTGATGTAATGTAGGGGAGCAAGGGGGTGCGTATCAGGAGATGATCAATCCTGGAATACGTGCGATGGGCCTGAGAAAAGTGTGTGAAGTCCCTGGCTGTGGGATTAAATTCTCGCCAAGCGTCGATCAGGCCATGTAAATTAAATAATTGTGCCACCTTGCCACTCGCTAGCGGTGGACGTTTCAAAATGGGCTTAAGAGAATCGGATTTGTCCATAATCCTATCTAAGGGAATGTTACTATCCCCTCCCAAAATAACCTGGCCTCGAACCTTGGGCAGCAATATTCGGAACATTTTGCTAAAAAACTCAAGCTGTCCCGTATTAGGAGCGTAATACGAAATAAAGGAGACCTCCTGATCGTGAAGCCGTCCCACCGCCATAATGTACCTACCACCCTTGTCCTTGGTTATAGAGATGGGAGTAAAAGAAGTCCGCTTCGAAAAGCAAATGGCTACACCCCCCTTCTTTTCCGGGCCCCCTGCTAAATAAAATTGCGGGTATTTTGCGTGTAAATAACGGGGTGCCGAGGTTTTAGAGAAATGGGTCTCCTGCAGCAAGAGGACTTCAGCGTTTCGCCTATGGTAATACTGAAAAGCCTTTGTCCTCTTAACTGGGGAATTGAATCCATGTACGTTGTGGCTGATGACAGAGTAATCAGTAGTCAAGGCAGTGGCCATCGTGGCAGGGCAGAGCACTCTTACCTCTTGTAGATGAAATCAGAGCTGGACCGCTGGGATAGAGACGGTCGACCACCAAGGTTTCCAAAGCCAGAATGCGTGGGAAGAGCTTGCCGATCCGGGGTTCACATAGAAGAAGGGGAGGACAAGAGGAAATTAGAAAAGGACAGAAAGAAAACAGACAAACATTAGTAGGCCATAGGCCTAAACAACCTAACTGAAACCATCTAAATATACGTTTTTTGTGTAATAGAACCTGGGGGATAACCCCCACCGGAGACAACATCCGGTACTTTAAGTGCAAGGGTACTATTCTCGTCCGAGAATAAGTAGTCTCGCAATCGAGTGGCCTGTAAGACCACCCCAACTCAAACAAAAATGAAAATATTGAGACAGGACAATCAGGGGAGACAAGAACACATCTTCCCAATATAACTCCGCGAGCCGCCCACTGCGACACTTATCCCTGAGGGAGGGGACACCGAGGCAGGAAGAGTCCCCATTGGTAGTTCCCACCCCTGCAACCCCCCCCCCCCCATAGGGGAACAACCAATCAACCCACCCGAACCCCAGTCCTTAATTTGGTAAATGTTGCTCTGGTAACTATATTGGAGTCCGGGGGGACAACAAAGTGACGGTAGGGCAGCTCCTTCCATAAACATAAAAACCAAAATCACCAGCAAAATCAAAAATTAAAAATTAAAAGGGGGGAGAGAGAGAAAAAAAAAAAAACGATGACTTGGTTAAGCCGCAATCACGTAGAAAGCGACAGTGGCCTTGCAAGGTCAGAATCGCAACCCGATGTCGGGTCAGGTCCATTGGACCCTATCGTAGAAAGGTCCAAAGGAGGGCAAAGGACAGTGAAAGTACTCAGGTGTCTCGTTGAGCACTCTTGGCATGCGTGCGCCTGCGATCCTTCCATAGTGGTGAAAGAGGGCGATCATCTGGGCGTGACGAAGAAGATGCCTGGGGGTCTTGTGTGATGATGCCAAGTTCAAACAGCAGGTCTTCACCCGTTTGAAACGTGGAAAAGGAGTGGGATCGTCCTTTATACGTGAATGACAATTTAAACGGGAACGACCATCTATATTTGATCTGCTTGTTCTGAAGTTGCTGAAGTAGTGGTCGAAGGGTCCTACGTTTCTGCACCGTGGACGGCGCCAGATCTGTGAAAAGCTGTATAGGAGCGCCGAAAAGCGACAAATCCGGTTTGTTCCGGGCCACGAACATCATCCTCTCCTTGATACGGTAGAAATGTGGTTTAGCGATAATGTCCCGGGGCAATCCGTCCATCCTCTGGGCTGTCAATGCGCGGTGGATTCGATCGATTTCCATATGATGAACAGAAATATCAGGGATAAGTTCTTTCATTAACTCTCTCATAGCCCCCTCAAGATCAGTGTGAGTCTCCGGGAGGCCACGGATGCGCACATTGTACCTTCGCGATCGATTCTCAAGGTCCTCAATTTTAATATATGCCTCATCCAGCCGATCCTGTAGGTCCTGTAGGTCCGTGAGCATAGCAGTATTCTGATTGACCCGTTTGATTGTATTGTCCACTCAAATCGTTCGCCCAAGCCATGTATATCTTTTTTCAGATCAGTGGTAATCATAGTGCAAGCCTTGGAGAGCTCCTGCTGTAGCATGGTGGAGAAACGGGCTAATAATATGGCATCAGGGGAGTAGTGGGCAAGCTGAGGAGGGGGGGGGAGACCTCTGACTAGGCTGGCTGAACAGGGCCTCAGTCAAATCAGCCATGTTCCTATCCATCGAGGAAGCTGGGGAGTGGGCCGCTCCGTGTCCCTCTGCATACAATATTGGGGATGAGGGCTGCAGATGTAACTCACCCCCATGGATCGAGTCCACATCTCCCGAGGACTGAGAGGAGAACGGGTCTCCGGGTGGCTCACGCCGATCCCGCTTGCCTTCACTCCTTGCAGCTCCGTCGGATTTCACTGCTGTGCTGCCACGTGTATCTGGGCGGCCGGGCGCCATGTTAGATCGCGGCCTGTGCGTAGGAGAGGACTCCGCTCCCCCCTTGACTCCGGGCTGTTTATGCTGTCCTTTTCGCGGCTGGCCCCGTGCTCGCCGGTTCATCGCCGTCCAGGGCTTCAGTGCCGGTGTCCAGACCCCGTTGCCTGCGCTGATTATCGCTGTAGAGAGTCGGGGTGCCGGGAGCTCAGCTAACACGCGTCCTTCCCGGAGGTCCCGCACATGCGCACTGGTTCCATTGCATTGAATGGGACGCGACTCGTCAGGCGGCTGAGCCCAGTGTGCCCAGTGTGAACCGGCTCTTATACTGTATCTATCCTCACACAATGTGAATTTGACCATTGTAGTGTTTTAACTTTACCATATTAAAGCCGAGTTACACTAGGGTGACTTTGTTTTGTCTAATTGCATCATGCATGCTTTTCTCAGTTAGACCTAAACTAAATCCAACTGTGGATCGTCTTCCCTTTAGGATAAATATATGCCAAATAAAACTATTGAAAAAATCCTATGGCTTGTTCTCAGCCACACACTGGCTTTATCAGAGCTGTCAGAAGAGCTGTTAAAGGGGTTGTAAAGACAAAAATATTTTCCTCTTAAATTAAAGTCTGACAGTAGCTGATAAAGTAAAAAGTAATGTTTTGCATTATAATGAGTTTAATACCTGTTGAAATCAAGCTGTTTTATTCACCTCCGTCACTCCTGAATCGTTATTCTCACTGACTTCCTGGTTTGCGGTGCGCATTCATTCTTGCTACATCACGGCCTAATGGGAACTACAGTTCCCATTAGGCTTAGCCTCCATGCCTGTGAGGGATAAGAGAGCATCTTCATGCAGGGCTGTAGTCATAGGGAGGGGGTGAACACATTCTGCTTTCCACCATGCAAAACAGCTCAGATGCTGGTGGAAAGCAAGAAGAGGAGAGACAGGAAATGGCATTTTCAAACCTGGATTACTGTATTTTGGAGGTCAAAAGGAAAAACAAGGTAAGTGATATTTAAATGCTCTAGCTTACAGCAATCAATTGATCTAATAAAAAACAAACCTTTAGTGTTCCTTTAAGCTTCAAACCCATAGAGGATTTTAATAGAACTATCAATGTTTTTAATTATAATGACAAAGGGAAAATAAAATGTTTGTGTGTTAATGCACATAAATAGGGTATACCGAGTGAAATGTTATTAGGACAAATATTAATCATTGTGAGAAGTATTGATCTTAACAATTTCAACAGTGGAATCTAAAAACTAAAATAAATAGGTAATGTTATTGGCTCAGCATTATATAGGTTCTACTCCCATACAACCTCTCTATATACAGTAGATAAAAGGGGTCCTGGACCAATACACGTTTTTGATCCATTGAAGTCTATGGAACCAAAAACCAGAAAAAAGTCCCTGGCCCTTTCTATAAAATGAACAGATGTGAACTACATGCATAGGAAACCATGTTACATGGACTGTAGTGTGTTGCTGCAAAACTGAAAATACACAAAAAATGCATATGTGTAAATCATGCATTAGGTGTGAATGCTGTTGTGGAAATTTAATGAAGATGTATTTAATATGTATTGTCATAGTGGCACCCATTGTTGGTTTTCCTGCAGCCTGCTCTAGAGAGCAGACTGGGGCAGACTGAGACAGGTTGTGTGACAGGAAGTCAGGTAAATCTGTGGGTGTTGTCACTGATGGGACATACATTTCTGCCTTGTTTAGATGATACACAAATTATTATCGGGCGTCGGCTACCAACGTAGCCAGAGGAAGGCTAGAGGCCGTTAGAAAACTTCAGCTGTTCATAATGAAGTAATCAAGGCCTTTATAAGTAGCCAGAGGGTTACCACTTGGTTGCTGCATCACTCCTAAGGCTGTGTGAGTAGGAGAGCAGTGCCTGATGAGGTGAGGAGACCATTGACTTTTCTGTGTGATAAAAAGTCCAAAGACTATTGTTTGTGCTGTATGAGCAGCACTGTCTATCCAGCGGTAGGCTGTGTTAGACTTCATAGATAGGTTCCTGTGTGGTAGGTAGATGCCCAACGTGGCTAGGATTTATTTTATGTTTGGTTTGGTTTATGCTGTTTGGATGCTTGCAATTGTTTTCCAGCAAGATGGAAAAATAAACCATAAACTTTGTTTTCAACCGTCTTTGACTGCCTGTGTCTGTCAAGTCTGTGTGTGGTGAACCCATCCAAGGGGTCACACACCCCGCTACCGAGCTAACCCCTCACATATGGTGGAGTACCGCGGGCAGTTAAAGTAAACCCAAAATGGAGGGGATGCTGAAACAGCTGGTTTTATCAAATGCAAATCAACAGCAGATGAATGCAGATTTGGAGCGGAGCCTTGCAGCTCAACAGGCTCAACAAGAGAGCCTTGCAGCTCAACAACAGGCTCACCAAGAGAGCATGGCAGCTCAACAACAGGTTCACCAAGAGAGCATGGCAGGCTGGGAACAGAGACACCAGCAGCAAATGGAGGCCATCGTGACACAGCAACAAACCCAGCAGAGAATTGTCTGTTGTTGGAGGAGTGCAAAGACTTTGAAATATTTGATTCGTTTACTGGTATCCTTGGAAACAGTCCACCCTTAACATCTCACTGGAAGCGGTGGGATACATATTGTGAGGATCTGACCAAGTACACAAAGCTAACTAGTTTGGAAACATGGGGAACAAAGGAGCTGGATTATCTTCGTCTTGATGACTTTTCAAGTCCCTATCCGGATGAAAAAGTTATCAGTAAAACCCCCACTCTTGCTCAGCTAAACAGTGAGGAGCTTTGTGAAGACCTATTTGAAAGAGTCCCCATACCTGTGCAAAAGGGTTTGAGTGGTGCTGAAATGAACATGGATGAAATTGATCAGGTGATCATAGTGGAGCCACTTGTGTACCTAAAGTTCGAGATGCAGCCAAGGAAAATACTTGTTTTTGTGGTGCTGTAGCCAAAAAACAGGAAAAGACAAATGAAGACTTTTTTCAGTGTGAAAGTAGTACAAAATGTTTTGAGAAGAAATACCGCTGTGATGGGGTGCCACAGTGTCCTGATGGATCTGATGAAAAAAACTGCTGGAGACCAACAGATCCCTCTGTTCGGTGTCTTTCAAAGACTTGCTGCGTTCCTCAGAATTGGATCTGTGATGGTAAATCAGACTGCATTGATGAGCCTGATGAACAAGGCTGTGAACGTAAGGAATATGGCAGTAACAAGTTCCAGTGTACTAATGGACAGTGTATTCCCTATAGTATGCACTGCGATGGAGACAGTGATTGTGGTGACCATTCAGATGAACAAAACTGTACAGTCACTAAACACGTCTGCTGTCAAAGTGGGGAATTTAAATGTCCATCTGGTGAATGCGTGCTAATGGAATGGAAATGTGATAGTCGCACGGACTGCCATTATGGCAGTGATGAAGTTCAATGCAAACTGCAGATGTGCAAAAATAACGAGTATCAGTGTAAAAATATTAATTGTGTTCCAACTAATGCTGTTTGCGGTGGACAATCTGACTGTCTGGATGACTCAGATGACGGTGGTTCAAAATGAGCATGACTCTGATGATTCAGAAGATAATGAACCTAGGGAGCGAACATCCAGCGATGTAGAAAATGGTAGCAATAATCGTAATGCTAGTGACTCTGAAAATGAAGATGCTCAACATCACATTGCCAGTGATTCGGATGATGAGCCAATCGGACAAAAAGACACAAATGAAATTGAGGTTGGGGTAGACGAGGAAGGACGGGGCCCCCTGCACATCAGACCCCCCCATCACACACATATATATTAGTTCCTCTATGTACCAGTACCCCCCCACCACCGCACATTCGTTCCTCTCTGTACCAGTACCCCCCTGCACATCAGACCCCCTCCCCCCTCATCACACACACACACACACATTAATTCCTCTCTGTACCAGTACCCCCCTGGCAGGGGGGTACTGGTACAGAGAGGAATTAATGTGTGTGTGTGTGATGAGGGGGGGGGGTCTGATGTGCAGGGGGGTACTGGTACAGAGAGGAACGAATGTGCGGTGGTGGGGGGGTACTGGTACATAGAGGAACTAATATATATGTGTGTGATGGGGGGGTCTGATGTGCAGAGGGGTACTGGTACAGAGAGGCACTAATGTGTGGTGGTGGGGGGGGGGGGGTACTGGTACAGAGAGGAACTAATGTGTGTGATGAGGGGGGTCTGATGTGCAGGGGGGTACTGGTACAGAGAGGCCCCCTGCACATCAGACCCCCCCCCATCACACACATATATATTAGTTCCTCTATGTACCAGTACCCCCCCACCACCGCACATTCGTTCCTCTCTGTACCAGTACCCCCCTGCACATCAGACCCTCATCACACACACACATTAGTTCCTCTCAGTACCAGTACCCCCCCCCCCCCTTACCACACACACACACACACACACACACCAGTTCCTCTCTGTACACAGTGCAATGCACAATAAAACTTGACAACAGAGTAAATGTTTTATTTCATGTGACTGGGTGCAGACTGTAGCACCGAGCATGCTGCCTGTGCTTTTACTATACCTGAGCCAGCGGTGGTGATGGTTTCACCTCCAGGAGAGCGGCGCTGCTGCCTGTCCTCCCACAACAGATCCCTCAGCGACCAGGAGGAGGGGGAGCGGTCCGGATATCACTGCAATCCCAGAGGTACATGCTGCAGGGCGGCCATCTCACCCACCACGGCCGGTTCCATAGTCCCTGCAGCACTTCCGGCCGGCTGCTCTGTGTCCCGGCTCTCTCCCCTCTTCTTCTGCTATGCACTGCAGGCTCGGGATAGAGGTGTCCAGGGTGTATTCGCTGGCGGCCTGGCGCCATAAGGCATGTAGTTTCAAAATGCCTCCTGCCTATTGCTAGAACCGGCCTGAGTGTAACTAACTCCAGCGCGGCCGGCCCGTGCGGTATCTATCCCCTGCCTGCGCTTCCTGCATGTCTGAGGACAGGAGCCTTCTCTTCCGCCTTTAGGAATGCCCGTATAGCTGGAGATGAGCGGCGGCCGAGGTCTGTGTTAACCCCATCCTGACCGCGGCCGCTGCTTACCTCCCGCTGTCATCATCAAGCGGCCGCTCTTCCTACAACATCATGCAGCCCAGGGACCGCGGCCCACCGGGCAAACGCCCGGTGTGCCCTATGGCCAGTCCGGGCCTGGTGAGTGATGTTTTGTTGCTACTATGGCTGCTCACAGACTGATATGTATACACTTCTCCTATCTATTTTCTGTGGTGTCTGTCCCTTGTCATGCTTTGTGCCCATTTTATCTTCTCTTTTTTTAGTTTCTGACATCATCAGCTGGTTTATGTAATTTTAGCAGAAAATGCACCAATATATTGCAAACCATAGCTGCTATGGTTTGCAATATATTGGTGCATTTTCTGCTAAAATTACATAAACCAGCTGATGATGTCAGAAACTAAAAAAAGAGAAGATAAAATGGGCACAAAGCATGACAAGGGACAGACACCACAGAAAATAGATAGAATAAAAGCAATGTCTTTTACAATGAATATAGCAATGTCTTCTCTACTATGAACATAGTAATGTCTTCTACTATAAATTTAACAACTTCTTCTACAATGAACATAGTAATGTTTTCTACTATGGGTATAGCAATGTCTTCTACTATGAATTTAGCAATGTCTTCTACAATGAATGTAACAATGTATTTTACAATGAAAATGTCTTCTACTATGAGCCTCTCCCTCATCTATTTCTATGCAGCATCTCTCATAACGCACAGTGGAGGCAGGGGAGCAGAATGTCTTATATTATGAACATAGCAAAGTCTTCTACTATGAACATACGGTAGTAATGTATTCTACTATGAACATAGTAAGGCCCCTTTCACACTGGCTTTCCGATCAGGACCGCCTGTCAGTTTTTCAGGCAGACCTGATCGGACGCTCCATTCACCCCTATGGTGTGGCGGATGTCAGGGGTGACATGTCTGCTGAAATCCGCCGATATCCGATCTGATCCTGTCCGTGAAATCCAGATGGAAGGAAACCCTATTTTCCATCCGTCTGGGGGATCGGATCGGATAGGATGAGAACGGACAGGCGTTCTGTTTTCATCCGATTTCTATAGAGGACAGTAGGGCTCTGACAGGTCCATCTCCGCATCAGCGGATCGATCCCTGCTGAGCAAAGCGGAGTCCGTACACAGAAAAGCCTGTATGAACGCACACTAAGGTCTTCTACTATGGGTCTAGAAATTACAATGAATATAGCAATGTATTCTCTACTATGAACATAGTAATTTCTTCTACTACAAATCTAACAATGTCTTCTACAATGATTCTCTCCTTTATCTATCTCTCTAGAGCATTACTCATACCGCGCAGTGGAGGGAGGATAGTAAGGTAAGGTCTTCTACTATGGGTCTAGCAATGTCTTCTACAATGAACATAGTAATGTCTTCTACTACAAATCTAACAATGTCTTCTACAATGATTCTCTCCCTCATCTATCTCTATAGAGCATTACTCATAGCGCACAGTGGAGGGAGGATAGTAAGGTACTATGGGTCTAGCAATGTCTTCTACATAGAACATAGTAATGTCTTCTACAATGAGTCTCTCCCTCTAGCTCTATAGAGCATCACTCATAGCGCATAGTGGAGGTTGGAGGGCGGGTGTTACTCCAGAATCTCTCAGCCCCGCCCACACCATGGCTCCAGCATGCTGCTGAGACTTGCACACCGGGTTAGGTGGCTACGCCCACGAGCACTCTGATTGGCTCTTCGCTGGGCTGCCTTTCACACACCCCCGTGCTAAACCAATAGATTGCCATGCCGGGTCCTATACATCTTTAACCCGTGCACTTCACATGCTGCCTGCCGGTGAATGTTATAGCGGCCTGACACCGCCATCATCATCAGTATGGCGGGACGTATATGAAAACAATCAGTCCCATCCATAAGAGTGCAGATATGGCGGAGTACAGCTACAAATCTATTACTGTCTGTGCCACAATCTCCATTCACTAATCTAATGATCCGGGGTGAGGATTTCATACAAAGTGACAATTTATCATTAGTATAGAGTCTATACTGATGATAAATTGTCACTTTGTATGAAATCCTCACCCCGGATCATTAGATTAGAGAATGGAGATTGTGGCACAGACAGTAATAGATTTGTAGCTGTACTCCGCCATCTCTGCACTCTTATGGATGGGACTGATTGTTCTCATACACGTCCCGCCATACTGATGATGATGGCGGTGTCAGGCCGCTATAACATTCGCCATGTTACCATACCATATATTACAATCCTGTGAGATGTCATTCCCCATCACCTCTCCATCCTTCTGGTGTAATACACAGGTGAGTCCATGCCATGTATATTACAATCCTAACCGTTGACATCTCACAGGATTGAGGCATGGTACCTGTGTTTTACACCAGAAGGATGGAGAGGTGATGGGGAATGACATCTCACAGTATTGTAATATACATGGCATGGTACCTGTGTATTACACCAGAAGGATGAAGAGGTGATGGGGAATGACATCTCACAGCGTCTCCTCCTATAGAGATTAGGAACTCTGCAATTTATCATGGCTCGTTTCAGACAGCCATGCAGACTTGCCCTGTTATTTTCCTTTTATGTTTATTTTAAACCGTCTTGAAAAGTAGGAAGATGTTTATTGTATGATTATTGTTGCAAGCTTGCACATGGACTGCTCAGACTGATGAATAACATCCATTATTCTATCTATTTTCTGTGGTGTCTGTCCCTTGTCATGCTTTGTGCCCATTTTATCTTCTCTTTTTTTAGTTTCTGACATCATCAGCTGGTTTATGTAATTTTAGCAGCAAAATCAAATGTTAGGTTTCGTCTAAGGCCCCATACACACGGGAGAATTTATCCGCGAATACGGTCCAGCGGACCGTTTCCACGGATAAATCCTCTCAAAGATATCCGCTGATTTCGATGGGATGGAGTGTACACACCATCCCATTGAAATCCGCGCGGAAATCCTCTGGCGATGACGTGTCGCGCCGTCGCCGCGATTATGACGCGGCGACGGGCGCGACGCTGTCATATAAGGAATTCCACGCATGCGTCAAATCATTACAACGCGTGCGGGGAATCCCTTTGGACGGATGGATCCGGTAAGTCTGTACAGACGAGCGGATCCATCCGTTGGAATGGATTCCAGCAGATGGATTTGTTGTGCAGCACAACAAATATTCGATCTGCTGGAATCCATCCCAGAGGAGATTTCTCCGCGGAAAGAGATCCGCTGGCGTGTACACACCATAGAATCTATCCGCAGAAACCCATTTGCTGGGATTTATCTGCGGATGGATTCTATCGTGTGTACGGGGCCCAAGAGAGGGTTTGTAAAATATATATATATATATATATATATATATATATATATATATAATTACTGCTGTACCATATTGGGGTATGTGTGTGTATATATACATACACACACATTTTTTTTACTTTTTAATACTGTACTGTATATATATATATATATATATATATATATATATATATATATATATATACATACATTTTAATACTGTACTGTAATATAAGCTCTACCTCTTTACATAAATGGTATTATCATTACCAAGAAATAAAGCTAAGTCTGAGACAAATGTCGGTCATAGACCCATAGAAAGTATATGTACATGATCAGGATGAGATACTGAGCAACATGTAACAGTTTAGTTTTTTTCTGACAGGTACGCTTTAAGATGCTCTCCTGGCTTATAAGTAGCAAAAGAACAAGGTCAGAATCAGAGGACTCGCTGGCTGACCCCACACCAAACCAGAATATCGCTGCAGGTCAGAGTCAGACACAAGCTAATGAAAGCAGCACTTGTGCCGCGGTCGATCAGGTTCTCACAAGTGACGTAGAGGACGAGAGTGACATCACTTCTACCGATGACAACAGCCGCATTGCCGAGCATGAGTGGCCAGAATGTTGGTCCCAAGCACAAGTACAGTATTTCTCCACAAATTACAAGTGGCTGCTAAGCAAAAATCGAAAGTTGGGCTGTAGTGTGTGTAGTCAAGTTTGTGCTTGTGTAGACATGCAGCAAGGGCAGAGAGTGTCGCAGGAGTGGAGTGGGTGCTTAATCTCGTCTTATGGAAGGGACAAGGCTGCACAACAAAGCTCACTACGAAAGAAAATTAAAGAGCACAGAGACTCAATTTATCACAAGAAAGCAGTTGAAATAAAAGAGAAGGCAACACAAAATACAATGCAAAAACACATTGAAGATATGATAAAGGCTGAATACGCCTCAACTTGCAATGTGTTTAGAACAGCTTATAAGATTGGCAAGCATGGGCGTCCCTTTACAGACATGCCAATAGATGTCCAGTTGCAAGTCTTAAATGGTGTCAAGATGGGCAGAGTTTTACACTCTAATAACTCGTGTGCAAATATACTGGATCACATTGCAGCTGAAATGAAAAAGAAGGTAGTCAATGACATAGTGATGAATGAAAGAAAACTGTGTGTGCTCATTGATGAATCCACTACAATAAGTGGAAAGTCTGTCCTTGTCGTGTGCCTGCGGTCAGCTATTTCCAATGAACAGCCAGACACAGTATTTTTTGAACTCATTGAGCTGCAGGGGACCACAGCAAATGACATCACTGAAGCACTGTTAGAATGTCTTCATAATAATGGCTTTGACCCTCACTACCTACAGGAACATTTGTTGGCATTTGCTTGTGATGGAGCCTCAGTGATGCTTGGGAGGAAAGCAGGAGTTGCTGCGCAGCTTTGTTCCAAATTCCCTTACCTGTTTGTCTGGCATTGTTCCAATCACAGACTGGAACTGGCAGTTTGTGATGTTTTGAAGGAGGTTGGAGGAATCAACCACTTTAAAATATTTTTAGATCAGCTTTACTCCCTCTACCATGCATCCCCAAAAAACCAAAGGGAGTTAACAGAGAGTGCTCACAGTGTTGGACAGCGTCTCCTTGTGATAGGCCGTGTTTTATCAGTGCGTTGGGTTGCTTCAAGTGAGAGAACGGTGAAAGCAGTATGGGAGAACTACCCAGCTTTGCAGGTACACTTTACACATGCTGCTGCTGATACCAGCAGGGACTCAAGAGAGAGAGCAAAATACAAAGGACTCAATGATGTTCTCACTACTGTTTCTTTTGTGGTCAATCTTGGCATCATGTATGACGCTCTCACAGAACTCAGTGACCTCTCAAGAATGCTCCAGAGACGTGACATGACTTTGGATCAAGCCGACAGGCAGCTGGACCGACAGATCCGGGTGTTTGAGTCAATGGTATCCACACCTGGTCCCTACACACAAATTGCCATTGAGACTGAAAATAAGAAAATCTTCAGAAATGTATGCCTGCATGAAAATGAGAGGGTTATAAAAATCAACCCTGGGCAATTTTTCCGTACCCTGGCTGAAAATGTTAAGTGCAGGATGACTCCAACAACTTCCTTAGGCCCCATACACACGAGAGGATTTATCCGCAGATACGGTCCAGCGGACCGTATCCGCGGATAAATCCTCTCGAGGATTTCAGAAGATTTCTATGCGATGGCGTGTACACACCATCGCATTGAAATCCGCGCTGAAATCCTCTGCCGATGACGTGTCGCGCCGTCGCCGCTATTATGACGCGGCGACGGGCGCGACGCTGTCATATAAGGAATTCCACGCATGCGTCAAATCATTACGACGCGTGCGGGGAATCCCTTTGGGCGGATGGATCCGGTAAGTCTGTACAGACGAGCGGATCCATCCGTTGGAATGGATTCCAGCAGATGGATTTGTTGAGCATGTCAGCAAATATCCATCTGCTGGAAATCCATCCCAGGGGAGATTTATCTGCGGATAAATATCCGACGGAGTGTACACACCATAGGATCTATCCGCAGAAACCCATTTGATGGGATTTATCTGCGGATAGATTCTATGATGTGTATGGGGCCTCACATGTCAGTAGAACCTCATCTGAAAAGACAGACAGTCACCTCCTCTCAGACATCAAGGTCCTCCAGTCTGACTCCTGGCCTGCATCTCTTGAGATTCAATATGGTGATGCAGCAGTCAGACGTTTATGTCAGAGATTCAGAGTTGGGGAGAGGAAAAGTGTCCAAGGATTTAGGGAGTATAAAGACCTTAAAGCTTCCAAGACACCAGAAGACCTGAAGCCTCTTCTTAAAGCTGTCCACACCATTGCAGTATCAACAAGTGAATGCGAGCGAGCTTTCAGCTCAATGAATGATACTTTGACAGATAAAAGAAACTCTCTCGACATCAAAAGGCTTTCAAATCTGATCTTCCTGAAATGCAACGGACCACCCTTGGATCAGTTTAATGCACAAACATATGTGCAGACATGGCTGGCAAAAGGGAGGAGAAGTGCAGCCTTCAAAAACTGCGAAGCCAAAAGTGCAAGGAAAGTGGAGCCCAAAACGTGCTGGAGCCTTTTCTAGGTAAAATGATTTGTACAATATTTTTCATTTTTCATTTGATGTACTGTGATTGTATTGAATCTGCTTTTGTATATTTTTCAAGGGTAAGGAAATTAACCTTCATCTTCAAGACTCAGGTTTATGTTTTACTGTTTACTGTTTACTGTTCTATGGTTAGTATGTTATTATAATTTTTATAATTTATTTTATGTACATTTTGTACAACATTTTGTTCAATACCCTTTTGCACATTTTATTTATGTTCAGTAGCTCTTTCTACAGTAGCTCTTTTTCAGGGTACTTTCTAAGGGTATTTTCATGATCAGTATTGGGGGGGAGCACCGGCGCCTAATAGAGTACCGGCGCCTAATAGAGTACCGGCACCTCTTTTGGCCCACTTAAAGCACTGAGAAAAGACGAAAGCGAAGGTATTCTAGGAATATAGCGAGCAATTAACGCCTTCTCAACATGAAGGGATGCTGAGACCGTCTGAATGGGACAGACACACGCTTCCCATAAATATGTACCAGAAGAATGGTCTGCATCACGGCAAGTACACTGTGAAGAAATCTCGCAGGACAGGTGTGGAAGACCTAACTCCAAATCCAAGAAAACTTCTGCAGATTGGTGGTGAACTGCGTAAACTGAATAAAGTAATCAGTGACCTAACACCCGTATCGGAGATTCCTGTCACTGCCAGGCCGCGATCTCGTAAGGAGAAAAACAAGCTGGCTTCCAGAGGTGGCCGTCAAAAAAAAAAAGAAAGCCCAGTATGAAGCCAATAAAGTGAAGCTGTGCGGCCTGAATACTGAATATGATAATTTGCGGTTTGTGATCAATTCAATAAAACAAGAGATAATGACACCAATACAAATCCCCTGGGTGAAATGGGCTTTGGATTCTCTCCGGTACTACCTCATGGGTAGACAGTTTGAACTGGTGACGGATCATGCCCCATTGAAGTGGAGGGCACAGACCAAAGATTTAAAGGCACGGATTGAAGATTTAAATGAGCTACAACTAATGCTTAAAGAGACCCTAAAAACTAGCAAGGCTAGAGAGAATAACCTCACTGGAAAACCTAAACCAGTCGTTGTGAACAAAGCAGAGAACCCTTAAAAAGCAACAGAAGGTAAAAGATGAAGTAAACAAGGAAAATGAGGAACTGAAAAAAAGGGTGAAACGTATGATAAGCAGCGTACAGAGCAAGTCCGATCTGGACAATAAACAAAGCGGGATAGATGAGCTTCAGAAGAAAATTAAAAAGCTTGAACTGGTAACGCATCGCCTCGGTGCTGAAATGGGGAATGCAGATGGGTTGTCCCGAGTGCATGCCTGGCAACCTGTGTCCCAACCCTAGGGTTGAAACAAGAGGGGGGGGGTATGTGACAGGAAGTCAGGTAAATCTGTGGGTGTTGTCACTGATGGGACATACATTTCTGCCTTGTTTAGACGATACACAGATTATTATCGGGCGTCGGCTACCAACGTAGCCAGAGGAAGGCTAGAGGCCGTTAGAAAACTTCAGCTGTTCAGAATGAAGTAATCAAGGCCTTTATAAGTAGCCAGAGGGTTACCACTTTGTTGCTGCATCACTCCTAAGGCTGTGTGAGTAGGAGAGCAGTGCCTGATGAGGTGAGGAGACCATTGACTTTTCTGTGTGATAAAAAGTCCAAAGACTATTGTTTGTGCTGTATGAGCAGCACTGTCTATCCAGCGGTAGGCTGTGTTAGACTTCATAGATAGGTTCCTGTGTGGAAGGTAGATGCCCAACGTGGCTAGGATTTATTTTATGTTTGGTTTTGTTTATGCTGTTTGGATGCTTGCAATTGTTTTCCAGCAAGATGAAAAAATAAACCAGAAACTTTGTTTTCAACCGTCTTTGACTGCCAGTCTGTGTAAATTCAGTGTGTGGTGAACCCATCCAAGGGGTCACACACCCCGCTACCGAGCTAACCCCTCACAGTTGAGATACACTTCCTGATTCGGAGAAGGGTGTTTGTAGAGTGGGGGTGTCGGCCGGCGAAAGGGCCCCTGTGTCATGCACAGATATTCGCCTTCAAGGTGCGTCCACTCTGCAGGTGCATTGTCAGTTTAGCTGGTGTGTGCTTCTGTCATCTCTCGGTACCTGATCAACACTGTTTTGTGATGTGAGCATACACCTGCAGATAAGCTCCCCTCATCAGGAACTGTGTCCATTGGTTATTTTATTATAACTGTATCATATTGTTATTGAATTATTACTGTATGGTTATTGTATTATTACTGTATTGTTGTTGTATTATGACTGTATTGTTATTGAATTATTACTGTATCCCTGTCGGAAAGGGTTTATCATGTGCTGCCAAATCCATTTATGGGCATCTGCTGTGTGGAGCCCTCATGCTGTGTCCTGACTTCCCATGGAGGAGGTCACATGCTGTGATATCACTTCCTATGGTCACATGCTGTGATCTCCTCCAATCAGATGTGGGCTGTGCAGGCTTTTGTGGTAATAAAAGGACACTGGATGGGCGTCTGCGGCAGTCTGGTGAGGATGTCAAGATGAAAACAAGCTGATAGGTGATGGTGTCTTATTGTATGAATGGAAGGAGATGAATGGTGAGTGAAACTTTTAGCTTAAAGATGGATTATTTCACTAAGACGAAATGTGTTACTATAAGGCCCCGTACACACGACCGGATCGATCCGCTGAAACTGGTCCACCGGACCAGTTCCAGCGGACAGATCCGGTCGTGTGTAGGCCCGAGCGGACAATTGTCCCGCGGATCGGACAGTTTCGAAGCGGATAAAAATTTCATAGCATGCTAAGAAATCTGTCCGCTGGAAACCTGTCCGTCGGACGTATTCGGTCGTCTGTACAGACTCACCGGACACATCCGACCGACCGCCATCCCTTGCATGCGTCGTACTGATTCGACGCATGCGTGGAAGCTTTGAACTTCCAGGGCCGCCCACGTCGCCGCGGCGACGGCGCGGCCACGCCCCGCGTATTGTTTACGCGCGGATTTCTGTCTGATGGTGTGTACAACCATCAGACAGAAATCCGGCAGCGGTCGCAGCGGATCGATCCGGTCGTGTGTACAGGGCCTTAGAGACACCATATCTTTCTGTGTGCTCTGCAAACAGCCAGATTTCTATAACAATGCCAAGCTGCGATTTCCAAAGCGAGCAAAGTTATTTCTTGTATTAAGAGAGGTATGGACTCCAGAGATAGAGAGATATAATTTTGCCCCTGTACAAATCATTAGTAAGACCTCATCTGGTATAAGCTGTTCAGTTTTGGGCACCAGTTCTCAAAAAGGATATTGGGAACTGGAGACAGTGCAGAGAAGAACAACCAAACTGATAAGAGGCATGGAGTAGCCCGGCTATGAGGAAAGATTAGAGGAACTGAATTTATTTACTCTTGAGAAGAGGAGAATAAGGGGGGATATGATCAACATGTACAAATATATAAAGGGTCCATATAGTGAACTTGGTGTTGAGATATTCACTTTACGGTCAATCCAGAGGACATGGGGGCACTCTTTACGTCTAGCGGAAAAGAGATTTCACCTCCAAATATGGTTTCTTCAGTAAGAGATGTGGAATAGACTCCCTCCAGAGGTGGTTCTGGCCAGCTCAGTAGATTGCTTTAAGAAAAGCCTGGATACTTTCCTAAATGTACATAATATAATTGAGTACTGACATTAAAGGTAAAGTTGATCCGGGGAAAATCTGATTGCCTCTCGGGGAATAAGGAAGGAAATTTTCCCCCTACTGTAGCAAATTGGATCATGCTCTGCTGGGGTTTTTCGCTTTCCTCTGGATCAACTGTGGGTATAGGATTAGGTATATGGGATTGTTTTGATATAATTTTTTATTTTATTTTTTATGGTTGAACTAGGTGGACTTGTGTCTTTTTTCAACCTGACTAACTATGTAACTAGGCCTAAAGGAGAACAAACCCTTTAAAGTATCTTTCCTCATTATTTTCAAATATTGGCTACTTTGTATCTGCAAACCTTGCCGTGAAGTGAAGCAGCTGGATTTGCCTCTAGTTGTGACTCACGGTGATCGATTTGCTCATCACAAATAGGGGCAGCGTGAAATGAACTTCAGCTACCATATTCATCATATCTGATCCGTGATGACGTGGCCATAGAAGACAACAGCCTCTTTCTTCATATAGATTTCTAATTTGTGGCTGCAGGTTCACTTTAATCCGCGTTATGGTCACAAAAAATGAAGTTAAAACACTTTGAAATTTGTCTGCGCCATGTCATAAGATGAGACATAAAGTAATCACTGGACTGACTAGAAAAAATGTCATACACATTGATTCCTATGAGGAATGTATTGTTCTCTTGTAAGCTAGCAAGGACTAACGTCATTACATCAAGTGCTCTGGCTAGCGTTTTCTATTAAACTCTTACTTGCTGAACACTATTGATCTGTGTCCTTTGGGAAAGGTCAGAGGATATTTAATAGTATACATCAGCAGTATGTAAATCCATACATATACATTGCACTGCAGTACCTATTGCCTTCATGTAGTGGGCTTATAAAGCTAATGTGTAGTAAAAGTAGGGATTTCATTAAATGACCTCACTGAAGATGAATATGAAATGAACTATTGCTATGCATGCTATACTTGTATAGATGACTTGCAGCATACTTCCCAACATTAGTAGTTGAGAAAAAGGGACAACCTGCAAAAGAGAAACATACAGCACGCAGAGCATTCTGGGGGTGGGGGGAAATAGGTGGGGCTAAATTGTAATGAACATTGGGCATGACCTAATAAAACATGGTTAAAGGGTTAATTTACCCAAGTACTGTAAGTCAAGCAATAATGGCTGTGAGAGTCTTAGCATAATCCTAATAACAAGGCAGGAGAGGGGATGCCATCTCTGGGAGTTTTTTCACCATGCTTCTGGAGGCATGTAAATGTCCTATACTCATAGGAAGGACACCTCTTACCTGCATAGCCAGTGTTTTGTTAAAGGTGAATTAACCTTTTAAATATGAGCTGTACATTTTTATAGATGGGCAACTCCTTTCCTCATATTGATTCTAAATTAATAACTACTGCAGTAGAGAACAGACACAAAAGATACACTCGGCATCTTTCCAAATAACTGTTCTGCTTTATTATGACGCAATTGAAGGTTTTTATTAGGGATGTTACTGATTACAATTTTCGTGTTCGATTAATAAATTTTTTTTAATCGATTGATCGACTAATCGATTAATTATAACGCACATACATTTTTCGGATTTAACAATGACCATATATAGTCCCCACTGTAATAGCCACAGACATCTCCCACACTGTAATAGCCACAGACATCTCCCCACTGTAATATCCCCAGACATTTCCCCCACTGTAATATCCACAGACATCTCCCACTGTAATATCCACAGACATCTCCCCCACTGTAATATGGTCCACATCTCCCCCACTGTATAGGAAGATTAGTGCTTGCTTAGTCTTACCAGAGAAGCCGGCCGAACATGAGCAGTTGAGGCCAGGTGATGACGTCAGCGCGCCGCTCTAGGCTCACCTAGGACACCTCCGGATGGACCAAGGTGGCCGTTGCTCCGGGAGCTAGGCCGAAGCCGCAGACTTTCCTATGCCAAGGCAGCAGCGGAGCTCCGTGGATCACGTGGTGTGCCAATCCGCATATGGTGACCCATTCGGATCACGGATCATTCAGCCCTAGTTTTTATACACATGATTACGTAGGTATCACATTAATATTACAATTGTACGTTTATGGTAACAAGGGTCGTAACATAGGCAGACTAATTCTAATCAGGACTCGAAGGAATGCAAACATGTACTGAAAACATTAAAAGTGCCATGTGCAAAGTGAGTGCAGTATGCAATACATACAAAATAGAATACAATTATATACAGAACTTACAATTTTCCCTGGATCATCTTTCAGGACAGCCACCTTAGAGAGATCCCGGCTCCTCCCCTCTCAGGAAACACCGCCTTCCATAGAAGTATTTAATCCTCATCCTCCCACTGGCCCTCCAGTTATGGTGTTTCCTCCGGTGGGGAGACACCGCTGTGGAACCAGTGTAAGCTGGGAGGTCCGTTCTTTCTTCTGCCTAGGGTGGCGCTGTGGAGCTGTCCCAGGTCCCTCCTGAATTTGCAGTCAGCGTGGAGCTTGCTAGGCCGGATGACTGTTGACGTCAGTTCCGGGTGGGGGCGGGCACAGTTACACGAGGCAGTGTCTTCCGGTTCCAGACGCAGCCCAAGAAAGCGGACCAGGCACTTTGGCTGGTGCAGTCTCTCTCAGTCTGGCGTGACAGCGTCCAGGAGACCACAGATCACCATTCCTCTGAGCAGCGATGTCGGAGGCAGAGGCCTTAAAGACAGCTCCTTCGGATGAAAGCACCAGCCAGTCGCAGGTAAGCGGAACCTTGAGGTGGTGTTCCCCGATAGCTCCACGGGTGTTGTTCACTTCCTGGTGGTCGGTGGGGAGAGGAGTATATGGGACCCTGGTGGTGGTTGGTCCTGGGGATGGCACTCCTGGTGATCCCTGTAAATAGCGATGGTGGGCCCCAGTTAATGTGCTGCTTGTCTCTCTCGCTTCTTTTTCAGAAAGCCACAAGTAAATCGGCCGATGTCTCTAAGAGGAAGTGCCCTGTGTGCAGAACAACATTGGGGGAATCTTGGTCAAAAACACTCTGTAGACGTTGTATTGATGGACTTATTAGAGACCAGACAGTAGAACAGGGGGTGGATCTGGCGGTGTCAGTTAAAGAGCTTTCAAGCACTTTCCAGTCTTTTCAGGCTCTTTTTTCCACTTTTCAATTGCCCCAGCCCCAGAGCAACCCTCCACCAGCGCAGCAGGGGGTTTCACCTGACTTAACGGATATTCTCCCTAGTAGTGGTAGCCGGAGGGTCTGGCAGAGGAAATTGTAGAAGAAGCTGGCAGCGCCGTTTCATATTCTCAGGGAGAATCGGATACAGAGGGGGTGGACGGGGAGTCCACGAAATCCTCAAGGTACAAACTTTCCCTAGAGAAGGTGGAAGAGCTCTTAGGTGCCATCCACACCACTCTATGAATCCAGGAGGAAAAGAATGTGTTGTCACTACATGATCAGATGTACAGGGGCTTGGAGGAGCAGAAAAATAAAGTTTTTCCAGTCCATGACGTTTTGGTCAATGCCATTAGAAAAGAATGGCAGGATTCGGAAAGGAGACCTTTTTTCTCGAATGCGCTGAAAAGAAGATTTCCCTTTGCGGGGAGGATAATTTAGTCTGGAATAAAACTCCCAAACTAGATGCAGCCTTTTCTCAGGTATCCAGACATACAGATCTGGCGTTCGAGGATATGGGGGTGCTCTCTGACCCCATTGATAAAAGGATGGATTCCCTTTTGAAAAAGTCCTGGGACTCGTCACAGGGGAACCTTAGGCCCGTCATGGCGGCCACAGTGGTGGCTCACAATATGGAGTTTTGGCTTACTCAAATAAAGGCACATGTTGAAGCAGGAACAGCGAAGGAGACTATACTCGCTTCTTTTCCCATGCTACTTAAGGGGGTGGCCTACCTGGCAGACGCCTCGGGAGAATCAGTGCGTATGTCCGCAAGGTCTTCAGCTCTGACCAACTCAGCAAGGAGAGCCTTGTGGCTTAAAACGTGGCAGGGGGACAGTGCGTCCAAGATAAAGCTCTGTGGTATACCTCTCACAGGAAACTTATTATTTGGGCCTGGCCTGGAAGCCGTCCTGGATCGGACGGCCGACAAAAAGAAAGCCTTTCCCATTAAAAATAAATTTGGGTAACAGGCAAAAAAGAAGTTTAAATTTCATAGAAAATCTCAAGCCCCTAAGGCAGGTCACCAGAAGAAGGTTTAGGGACAGAAGGGGAAAGGGCGAGGGGCGGCGATTTTTCGCCCTCCTGAACAGCCCAAAAAAAAACATTGACAGGGTAACGGTGGGAGGAAGGTTGGGGGCCTTCCTTCCACAGTGGGAGATGATCACCTCCAATCAGTTTGTTTTGGGGATCATCAGACGGGGTTACAGGTTGGAGTTTTCAAATCCCCCACCACTCAGGCTCTTAGGGCCAGATCCACAAAAGGGATACGCAGGCGTATCTGCTGATACACCGTCGTATCCCTGTTTCTATCTATGCGGCTGATTCATAGAATCAGTTACGCATAGATATTCCTAAGATCCAGCAGGTGTAATAGTTTTACACTGTCGGATCTTAGGATGCAGTACCGCGGCCGCCGCTGGGGGCATTTCTCGTCGAAATTCCGCGTCGGGTATGCAAATTAGCACTTACGGAGATCCACAAAGGTTTTTCCCTTTGTTAAGTCTCCGTAAGTGTTAGTTTGCCATCGCAAAGATAGGGCTACTTTTACAAAGTGTAAAGTTAGTACACCATGTAAAAGTATACCTGTCTTTCCTGCGTCGAGTTCAAATTTTTTGTAAAAAAAAAAAAATTTCCCGCCGCATCTCTTTTTTGCCCGTCGCGATTCACAAAACCCCGGCGCAACGTAACCTCACGCAAAGCACGTCGGGAGCATGCACAGTACGTCCGGCTCGGGAGCGCGCCTAATTTAAATGGGACTCGCCCCATTAGATTGGGCCCGCCTTGCGCCTGAGAGATTTAAGTTACACCGCTGCAAATTTCAAGGTAAGTGCTTTGTGGATCGGGCACTTAGGTAGAAATTTTGCGGCGGTGTAACTTAAATCGGAATATTTAAGTTGCGCCCGCTGGCTGTGGATCTGGCCCTTAGTCACCAACCTACCAGTGTGTGCGGAAAAAGCATCCGCTCTCCTTTCCTCCCTACGAGAGTTGGAAGAACAGGAAGTGATAGTCCAGGTTCCAACTCCAGACACAGGCAGAGGCTTTTACTCCCACATTTTTGTTGTCCACAAGCCGTCGGGAAAATTCAGGCTCATCCTGAATCTGAAGTCTCTGAATGTCTCGGTCACTTACAGGAGGTTCAGAATGGACTCGATCTATTCGGTCAGAGCGCTCCTTCCGCCAAACTGCTTCATGGCATCGATCGATTTAAAAGATGCATACCTACACATTCCCATAGCAGAGGACCATCAAAAGTTCCTAAGGCTAGCAGTAAGGACTGGGAAAAAGGTACTTAATTTGCAGTTCAGAGCGCTCCCTTTCGGCCTATCATCTTCCCCCCGCATCTTCACCAAGGTGATGGTAGAAGTCTGGGCATTCATGCGACTCAGGGGACTCTCAATAGTCACATATCTAGACGATCTTCTCCTGTTTGCACCTTCTGCGGAACAGTTGGTCCGGGACCTTCAGGTAGCAAGAGACATCCTGGAAAATTTAGGATGGCTCTTAAACCTGGAGAAGTCCAGATTAGTCCCATCCCAGAGGGTCACCTTCCTGGGCTATGTGTTGGACTCAACGAACCATGGATGCCTTGGTCTCCATCCCAAATCAAGTCAAACGGTCACTCTGGTGGTGGAGGAAGGGAGCAAATCTCGAGTGGAATCTGCCAGTAGCCAAGATGGTGACGACCGATGCCAGCGGCACAGGTTGGGGAGCGCACTTGGGACCCAGATGGGTACAGGGTACCTGGAGGAGGGAGGACACAGAAAGGTCCTCCAACTGGAGGGAGCTGAAGGCAGTTGATCTAGCACTCAGATCCTTCCAGGGGGAACTTCAGGGGCAACATGTGCGAGTCCGGTCGGACAACTCCCCTGCGGTAGCTTACATCAAGCAGGGGGGTACAAAAAGTTGCTCCCTGTGGCTTCTGGCGGAAGTCATCCTAAGATGGGCCGAGCTCAATGTGCTGTCTCTGTCGGCAACTCACTTGAAGGGGGAACAGAACCAGACAGCGGATTTCCTCAGCAGAACAGCTCTGAGGGAAGGCGACGCGGTCTTGAACCAGGAAGTATTCGACATGGTAGTCCAGAAATGGGGGGTGCCATGCTTAGACCTCTTTGCCTCAAGACAAAATACCAAAGTAGATCTCTTCTTTTCCCTGAACAGATGGGACGGGGCGCTGGAAATAGATGCACTGGCTCAGACATGGGAATTTTCAAGGTGCTATGCCTTCCCCCCCTCCGGTGCTGATTCCAGCAGTGTTGAGGAAGTTTCAGGGGGAGAACACGATCCTCATTTTGATTGCCCCTTATTGGCCCAGGAGTCCGTGGTTCTCCATTCTAAAAAACCTGGCCATAGAACCTCCTTGGATTCTTCCAGTTCAGAACAACCTTCTCACTCAAGGTCCAATCTGTTGTCCGCACGTGGACAGGTGAAACCTGGCGGCTTGGCTTCTGAGGAGGCATTGCTGAGGGGCAGGGGCTTTTCTGATCGTCTAATCGCGACTCTCCTAAGCTGTAGGAAAGAGGAGACGCAAACCATCTATGGTAAAGTGTGGAAACGTTTTAATAGCTGGTGCTCAGAAGGCTCTTTTGACGTACACAGTTCAGTGGCAGTGCTAGAGTTGAGAAATAATACCGCTCAGAAAACTGCTGATCCCCTGGCTTTGCTTCCGTCCCACCAGGCCAAAAGGGTGCTGGCTATGCACAGGTGCATTGGATGAAAAGAGGTCCTGGACTGCCGCACTCCTTAAAACGATATCTTTATTCAGCAAGTGAAGTCCAAAAAACAACCAACAATGTTGCAGTCAAAAAGAAGTGAACAAAAGGAAAAGGATGGCTGACATGTTTCACATCGTGTGATGCTTACTCGTAGCTAGTGAACAATGACAAAAACTGTGTTTAAAAGAAGGAGGGAGAAAGGTTCCACCAATTAGCCCACAGGTGATCATTAGTCAATAGAACACTTCAATGAACCCTGATGTGTCACACATGGGATACTATCGTATATGAGCTGGATAAAAAATAAAAAATAAAAAATCTCTCATACTAATGATGAGAGAGAGAGAGTGAAAAAAAACAGACGAGAAGAAATCCCATGTGTGAAAGAAATATGTATCATAACCAATATGGTGAAAAAAGAGTTATATTAGTGTACTGTGATATAAAGTGTTGTGCGATAAATATATATGGCTTGAAAAGTTGATACAATAAGCTCATATCGTGATCTAAATGATTTTTGATAAATAAAATCAATTGATAAATAATATCAAGTGTAAAGCTCATTAAAAGTGCAACTATATATATATATATATATATATATATATATATATATATATATATATATATATATATATATATATATAAACACAAAAAATATAAAAATATGGTATTTTATTAAAATAGTATATATGTGATTATGGTTATAATACTATACGCTATACCATGTGTCTCTGGTTTAGATGTAATTTTAAGGCATCTACAAAAAAAAATATTTATTTTTCTTCTATATATGCTCTAAGAGGTATTTAGAAATATATTAAACGTACCAGAGAAAACATTGTGGTATGCGTCAAGGGCAGAACTCTTCTAGGACCCCACTGTCTTCTATCTACTATTTTCTATTTAGATTAAATAATGCAAATAGCACAGAATCATGTGCAAGGAAATAAAAATAGAAGAAAAAAGGTCTGCTTCGGCATGCACCTTGTTTCAAAAGAGTATAGATGGTACCAATGCAATGTATTATAAATGGGGGGGGTTTTTCCGCTACTATAGTCATACCTCCAATCTACAATAAAGACAATTAGGTAGATTCAGAAAGTTAGGCCAGCTTATCTACAGATAAGCCGACCTAACTCTGAATCTGCACCGACCTATGTTTAAGTGTATTCTCTAACAGAGATACACTTAAACATATCTAAGATAGGACGGCTTGCGCCGTCCTATCTTAGATTGCAATGTTTCTGATGGCCGCTAGATGGAGCTTCCATTGCGGCCGGCGTAGATTATGTAAATGAGGGGATACGCCGATTCACCAAAGTACGCCAGGCCGACGCAGTACTTTTACGCCGTTTACGTAAGAGATAGGCCGCGTAAAGTTGCTAGGCTCTAGTGGAATAGTAATGTTAAGTATGGCCGCCGTTCCCGCCGCAAAATTCAAAATTTTTACGTCGGTTGCGTAAGTCGTCCGCGAATCGGGATTTACGTAGTTTACGTCCACGTCGAAATCAATAGGCCCGTACGGCGTACTTAGCCGCAATGCACACTGGGAAATGTAGTCGCCCGGCGCATGCGCAGTGACAATAAACGTCAAAAACGTGAGGTCAAGCCTCATTACCATGAAACACGCCCCCCCCCCCAACCCATTTGAATTAGGCGCCCTTACGCCCGCTCGTTTGAGGCTACGCCGCCGTAAATTAGCAGGTAAGTATATTGAGAATCATTACTAGCCTAGCTAATTTACGGCGGTGTAGCCTAAACAGGCTAGGCTACGCCGCCGTAACTATAAGCCATTGTACCTGAATCTACCTAAATGTATGGAAAAACTGTGACCTGACATTTACACACATTGCACGTTCCTGTATGGAAAGTGCACTACCCATAGTATAAAGGTGTGATCTGGATGGCCAAAAAGAGGGGGGGGGGGGGTTTCTCACCGGAGAAGTCCAGACAGAAAGGTGTATGTGTTGTATAGAAATGCTGAGCCTAGCTAATAAAAGTGGGATACATCCCACTCAAAGTTGAGCTCCGAAGGGCGTCTAGAATTAAGAATGAAAATCCATCGGACTTCTTGTCTGCACAGTATGTTAAATTTATCCCCACCCCTGGCTGGTCTTGTAATTCTTTCCAACCCTTGAATGACTAAACAGGAGGTGTCTTTATGGTGGACATCGTTTCAGTGTCGTACGACATTGGTAGCATGATCCTTGTCGATATCGTAGAGGCGATCTTTGAGTCTTCTAGTTGTCCTACCGACATATTGTATAGAACAAAGTTTGCATGTGATCACGTATACTACATATCGTGTGTTGCAGTTAATGAATGAATGTAGCTTATGCGATTTCCCTGTAGAAGTGGAAATGACAGTATCCCCCTTTTGAATAAAAGGACAGTATGTGCAGCCATGGCCACCACATCTAAATGTTCCATTGAAGGATAACCGATTGGTGGAGGTTGGCCTGCTACTAAAAAGACTAGGGGATAATAGACTGCTCAAGGATGGAGCCCTTCTGGATACAGTACTGACACCCCCTTTTAGAATTTCACAATAAATGGGGTAATTTGACAAAATTGGGAGATATTTGGTAACAATCTTTTTTACTTTGTGAAACTCACTACTGTACGGAGTAGAAAAGGTGGGAATGTAATTAGAACCGTAATCTTTAGGATTTTTTTGTGCGACCCTGTCTGTTGGAAGTGATAGATTTATCTGAGAGCAATTTTTTCCTGGGTACTTTTTTGGCTATTGGTAGACCCCTATTTATTACAGCTCCTGAGTAACCCCTTTCTTTAAATCTGTTGGACATATGTATGGCTTCCCGATCGAAATCTGAATCTTTGCTACAAAGCCTTCTCAATCTTAAAAATTGACCGACCGGGATGCTATTTATAGTGTGTCCCGGATGGCTGGAGTCTGCCCGTAAAAGGGTGTTCCCAGCACTGGGTTTCCTATAGAGGTTAGAGACCACTCTTTTAGATCTGTATGTGGGTTGGAAACAATGAAGAATAGGTCATCTATGTACCTACAATAGAAAACCGTGTCACTTTTTTTCACCATATTGGTTATGATACATATTTGTTTCACACATGGGATTTCTTCTTGTCTGTTTTTTTTCACTCTCTCTCATCATTAGTATGAGAGATTTTTTCTTTTTTCTTTTTTATCCAGCTCATATACGATAGTATCCCATGTGTGACACATCAGAGTTCATCGAAGTGTTCTATTGACTAATGATCACCTGTGGGCTAATTGGTGGAACGCCCCATTCACCTTTCTCCCTCCTTCTTTTAAACACAGTTTTTGTCATTGTTCACTAGCTACGAGTAAGCATCACACGATGTGAAACATGTCAGACTTCTTTTTGACTGCAACATTGTTGGTTGTTTTTTGGACTTCACTTGCTGAATAAAGATTTCGTTTTAAGGAGTGCGGCAGTCCAGGACCTTTTTTCATCCAATGCAGTGCTAGAGTTCCTGCAGTCGGGGGCAGATAAAGGTTTAGCACTTAGCACATTGAAAGGACAGGTCTCAGCTTTGAGCGTTTTTTTGGAAAAACAGCTAGCGATAGACCCATGGATAGTGAGGTTCTTTAAAGCCCTAAGCAGACAGAGGCCAGTTAGAACTTCCTAGTTTCCAGTGTGGGACCTTTATTTAGTTTTACAGGCCCTTACAGGGGAACCTTTCGAGCTGTTGGGGCCTTTACCTTAAAATTAGTCACCCTCAAAACGGCATTTTTGGTGGCAATTACTACGGCAAGGCGAGTAAGTGAACGCGAAGCCCTTTCTATTAGGGCTCCTTATTTTCAAGTTTTTCCGAATCGTGTAATTTTTAAAACAGATCCGGCCTTTTTGCCAAAGGTGGCTTCAAAATTTCATAGAGGCCAAGAAATAATTTTACCTACCTTTTGTTCGAATCATGTGAGGGAACAGGAACGTACCTTTCATAATTTGGATGTTAGGAGGTGCATCCTTCAGTATTTAGAGTGCACTAGACAGTTTAGGAAGTCCGATTCCCTTTTTGTTTTATTTTCGGGGGCTTTCCAGGAGTCTTTCAGGACAGCACCGGTACCCACCCAGGTATTGGATATCTAATGACTCATCATATAAGACCATCAGGTAAGATTAACGTTTTTTTTGTATGACGTGTTCTTGTGTCTCCCCAGTTGGCCGGAGGTGCTCGTCAAAAACTGAAGGGCCAGTGGGAGGATGGGGATTAAATACTTCTATGGAAGGCGGTGTTTCCTGAGAAGGGAGGAGCCGGGATCTCTCTAAGGTGGCTGTCCTGAAAGACTCCTGGAAAAGGACGTTACCAGTAAGTAACTCCATTTTTCCGGTTTCTTCTCTTTTGATCAATATTTTGATCACTAACCATACCTGCTATCACCTTTAACCTGGAACCTTCACACGCTTAGGTGAAGGTAGTCCTGGCCAAAGAGGCAAAACTCCATTGTGGAGAATATAATAGCTGAGCAGCTTTTTTCATTACAAAATTACTTTTCATTGTGAAAAACAAATGATTGATAAGACATATTTACAGAGTACTGGCTGTACACTTATGTGGCATAATTTTTGGCATGCTGACTTATCAGCATATATAAACACAGACAATCCTACATAAAATGGAAGACGTACAAAAGACAACTATGACTTCAACATGGCTAAACTACTTTACAAATCACACTATATATATCCCTTACAATTAACCACTTAAGACCCAGACATTTAGGCAGCTAAAGGACCCGGCCAGGTTTTGCGATTCGGCAAAGCGTCGCTTTAACAGACAATTGCGCGGTCGTGCGACGTAGCTCCTAAACAAAATTAGCGTCCTTTTTTTCCCACAAATAGAGATTTCTTTTGGTGGTATTTGATCACCTCTGCGGTTTTTATTTTTTGTGCTATAAACAAAAATAGAGCGACAATTTTGAAAAAAATTCAATATTTTTTACTTTTTGCTATAATAAATATCCCCCAAAATATATAAAAAAAAATTGTTTTCCTCAGTTTAGGCCGATACGTATTCTTCTACCTATTTTTGGTAAAAAAAATCGCAATAAGCGTTTATTGGTTGGTTTGCGCAAAATTTATAGCGTTTACAAAATAGGGGATAGTTTTATTGCATTTTTATAACAATTTTTTTTTTTACTACTAATGGCGGCGATCAGCGATTTTTTTTTTTCATGACTACGACATTATGGCGGACACTTCGGACAATTTTGACACATTTTTGGGACCATTGTCATTTTCACAGCAAAAAATGCATTTAAAATGCATTGTTTACTGTGAAAATGACAATTCCAGTTTGGGAGTTAACCACAAGGGGGCGCTGATGGGGTTATGTGTGACCTAATATGTGTTTACAACTGTAGGGGGGTGTGACTGTAGCTGTGACGTCATTGATTGTGTATCCCTATGTAGCGCTACTCCCGGAGGAGCCGCTGATTAGATTTGGGATCGGCATATTTAAGTTACCTCTTTACTGTGTCTAGGGGTGATGGTGGTGTTGAGAGCAGTAACAGAATGTTCATACCGGTGTTTGGCGTTTTCAATGCTTTTATTTTCCGGTCAAACAGGACCAACATGACAACTTGAGGTAGACAGGACAGGTTGGTGAAGGAAGAGCAACTTCACAAAATCAGGCTATGGATAGTAAAGGCAGTCCTGCCCTTTAGCAATGGTATTTGTATGCGTCGCCACTCCAGCCGGAGTGGGTGAAGTGCCCCCTGGACAGACCCCTCTCACAGGCCTGGCAGCCAGAGCGCCACTTAGAATTTCTGGGAGGAACAAGTCTCTGCCACCGACTTGGCTCTAATTAAATTGAGATGTTAGATGAGACCTCTGCCACAGGCCTGTGCTGAAATTGTGAACGGTAGAGCGAATCCTCCCAGTATGTCCTTTGGGGTCACCAACTGACAGGTTGAATGTGACCTGTCAATGTCCATTCACCCAGATCCCCGATGGTTCGTTCAAGCCCTGTTGGATCACCTGCCTCCGGGTTCTCCTCAGACTGATCCCCCACCAAACAGCACCCAGCTTAGGATCTTCTCAATAGAAGTGGGGAGCCAGTAAGTCACTGGGGCCCCTTTGTAGCATCGGTTGCTCTGGGCTATGAGAGCCCAGAGTCAGGAACTCTGCGTAGCACGCGACCCCTGATAGGCCATAGTGGAGGGGCCCGTGATGTGTGCACACCCTAAAGGTGGGTGCCGCACCTGGAACCAGGAACCCGCGAGGAACCCCGAACGGCCTCCGCCACAGAAATACCCCTCCCCAGCATGCCCCCCGAGGGAAAACTCCTCTAATTGGCTGCTGGGAAGAAGCGGCTCCGCCTGGACCCCTCTGGCGCCACCTGCCGCCCATAGATGAGACTGCATCTCTGGGGCACAGACTCACCCACAGGACAATCCAGATTTGGCGACAGCCACATTTGGCAAATCAAAGAATGAGAGCAACAAAACTCTCTCATTCCCCCACTAAATTTAAACATAGCACCTGTACGAAAAGTACACAGGCGCTACACCTATAAAAGGGATCACACGATCGATGACGCCGCCACAGTGAAGAACGGGGAAGCTGTGTTTACATACAGCTCTCCCCGTTCTTCAGCTCCAGGGACCGATCGCGGGACCCCAGCGGCGATCGGGTCCGCGAGTCCCGTGGTCACGGAGCTTTGGACCGGATCGCAGGGGCCATTCTGACGACGTATATTGGCGTGAAGGGGTCCTTAAGTGGTTAAAGTATTTGAATAAATAGTACCCTAGACTGTGATTCCAAGAGGAAACAAATCAAACCCATAGATTTCTTATTAATTTAGTAATTTTTTGCAGTGTTTGGTGTGGATCCAGGTGAATTTCCCGTCAAGTTTTGCACAACTGCACATGCTGTATTGAGTCTCCAATCATTTCCTTATATATAAATGTCTCTTAAAGCGGGGGTTCACCCATCAATTTAACAGTTTGAAAAAGCAGTTACATTCCTGGCATGCCGGGAATGCTAACTGTCACATTGGTTGTGCTCTCAACCAAACTGTCAAACCATCCAATGGCTGGTGTCATAACAATCAATCAACTCCTCTTCGCTTAGAAACGCCCATTCCCGCAGGATTCCCCGCTCGGAGCCGGAAAACAAGGGCTCATATAATTTTCCCCCAGTTGTTTACCCCGGACCAACACATATGCGTGGATGAGTCCCTTATAAAATTTTCTGGCAGGGTCGGCATAAAACAATTTATTCCCTCCAAAAGGGCCCGCTATGGGGTGAAGCTCTATAAATTGTGTGTATAATTGTGTGCCTTCAATGTATACGAAGGAAAGGATAGCCAGCTACACCCCCCTAATTGTCCAGACTACATTGGGACCAGTGAAGAAAGGATACCACTTGTATGTGGACAATTTCTATACAAGTTTGCCCCTGTTCCGAAACCTTTATAGACACCAGCATGCGGCACCGTACGGTCGAACCGGAAGGGCTTTCCTCAAAGCCTTGTCACCAAAAAATTTAAAAAAGGGGAGACGGCGAGTTTACGCAATGAGGAAGTTCTGGCCGTGAAATGGAGGGACAAAAGGGATGTGTACGTGATTTCTACCATCCACAACAACACATTTGTTACGATCAGAAGGAGGAATGGGCAAATCCAGAAACCAAAATGTATCCACGAATACAATAAGTTCATGGGGGGTGTTGATTTCAACGATCAAATGCTGGAACCCTACCTTTCCACAAGAAGATCATACCAGTGGTACAAGAAAGTTTCCATTTATTTGTTCAATTTGGCCATGTACAACACCTATGTATTATATCGGAAATCGACTCGAAGACCCAAATCCTACCTTTACTTCCAGGAGGAAATCACCACTGCCCTTTTATACCCCAGCAACCCACCAGCAAACATTCGATCCGATGTGGTTAGCCGACTTTACGAGCGCCACTTTCCAGATAAAATCCCTCCCAGACCAACAGGCAAAAAATCCCAAAAAAGATGCCGGGTGTGCTCCAAAGAAGGAGTGAGAAGAGACACCACTTTTTATTGTCCCCAATGCCCTTCCAAACCAGGCCTCTGCGTAGTTGGCTGTTTCGGCCATTACCATACCTCACTAAATTTCTAGTCACTTCCTGCCATTTACCCCCACACCCCTTATACCTCTGCTTATGACCCTGGCTTGTTATTTGACCACGATTCTGCCTACCGATTCTGTTTATACCTCTGCCTGATTTGGAACTGACCCTGGACTGTTATTTGACCACGCTTATGCCTACCGATTCTGTTTATACCTCTGCCTGATCTGGAACTGACCTTGGACTGTTTGACCATTCTTTTTGCCTGCCTCTTGAACTGATCTTTTACCCTGCCAGTGGACTAGTGGGATTCATAGCACAGGGGTCTCGCATATGTGAGGGGCTCCAGAATTGTTTTTCTGGATGAAGAAAACTATTGTTTTTGTTTTCTCATTCTAGATTAGGGTCTGGTTGCCCGGAGGCTTCAAAGAGATTTGGGTGGGAGAAGCCTCTACCCCTGTCCCCATTCTGTCCTGAACAAGGCCCTACTTCTGCCTTCTGCCTATAGGACCTATGCCATCATGCCTGTACTGACTATGGACAATATCCCTGCCTGTTGCCTGAACAATTGCATTTGCCTCGACCAAGTCCCTGCCTGCTGCCTGGACCAGTGCTATCGTCCTGTGGACAACTGCGCTACTAAAACCACAGGTAAATTTTTTGGTTTACCCTTTGCTTAGCATAATGTATTTTGGGGTGTAATTCTTGCCATGTGCATGCTATGTGTCCCTAGAACACCTGTTGGGCATTTCCATTGTCCAGGTGCTCCAGAGCCTTCAAAAGTGTAATAGGCAGTCAACAAGTTAGATGTGTAATTTATGCTCCTAGAACACCTGATGGTGCTCCCTGCATATTGGGGCTCTGTATGTGGCCAGGCTGTGAAAAAGTCCCACATATGTGGTATTGCCATACTCAGGAGGAGTAGCAGAATGTATTTTGGGGTGTTATTTTTGCTATGTACAGGCTATGTGTTGGCAATATCTTATAAATGGACAACTCTGCGTAAATTGCGTTTTCATTTTTTTTCCACATTTTCCAAAAACTTTTGGAAAAAAATGAATCGTTCAAAAGACTCATTATGCCTCATAGATTATTAGTTGGGGTGTTAGCTTTCCAAAATGGGGTCACTTTGTGGGCATTTCCATTGTCCAGGTGCTCCAGGGCCTTCAAAAGTGTAATAGGTAGTCAACAAGTTAGATGTGTAATTTATGCTCCTAGAACACCTGATGGTGCTCCCTGCATATTGGGGCTCTGTATGTGGCCAGGCTGTGAAAAAGTCCCACATATGTGGTATCGCCATACTCAGGAAGAGTAGCAGAATGTATTTTCGGGTGTCATTTGTGGTATACACATGCCATGTGAGAGAAATGACCTATTACAATGGAAAACAATATTCATTTTGCAATGAATTTTGGGAAAAAATTACAACATCAAAAACCTCATCATGCATCTTACTAAATACCTTGGAATGTCTACTTTCTAAAAAGGGGTCATTTGGGGGGTATTTGTACTTTCCTGGCGTGTTCAGGGCCCCAAGAAATGAGATAGGCACCGGTACAACAGGTGTGATAATTTTTTTATGATTTGCACCATTCCTTGTAGACTCTCTAACTTTCACAAAGAGCAAATAATATCCACTAATTTGGGTTATTTTTACCAAAGATATGTAGCAGTATAAATTGTGGCCAAAACTTATGAAGAAAAATTAATATTTTGCTAAATTTTATCGCATAAACTAAGAAAAATTCATTTTTTTTCAAAAAAAATCGTCTTTTTTCATTTATAGCGCAAAAAATAAAAAGTCCAGAGGTGATCAAATACCACCAAAAGAAAGCTCTGTTTGTATGAAAAAAAGGACAGAAAATTCATTTGGATACAATGTTGTATGACTGAGTAATTAACATTCAAAGTGTGAGAGCGCTGAAAGCTGAAAATTGGTCCGGGAACGAAGGGTGTTTAAGTGCCCAGTAAGCAAGTGGTTAAGTAACACACTCCCACACCAAATCCCATAGGGAGAGTGTCCAACATCCCCTTAGGGGCTTGATAAAATATAAGAGAACATTCAGGCAAAAGTTTTCTAGCTTATTACTCTACTTTTTCCACTACATTGTAGACAGTGTGTGTGTGTGTGTGGGGGGGGGGGGGTGTAAAAACAAAACCTCAAAACTTCTACAAAGGACTCTCCTATAAAAATGATGTCCTCTGTTATGCCGCGTACGTATTTTTTTAAAATGGTCATTAAAAACGATCGTTTGTAGGCTCCAGAGCATTTTTCTCGATGTGAAAAATGGGCATTAAAAATTTAGAACATGCTCTACATTTTCTCGCCGTTTTTCACGTTGTCGTTTTTCACGTCGTGAAAAATGGTCGTGTGTAGGCTTCAACGACGTGAAAAAAAGGTGCATACTCAGAAGCAAGTTATGAGATGGGAGCACTCGTTCTGGTAAAACTAGCATTTGTATTGGAGATAGCATATTCGTCACGATGTAACAGACTGAAAAGCGTGAATCGTCTCTCTCCACACTTTTACTAACACAAAATCAGCAAAAGCAGCCCAAAGGGTGGCGTCGATCCGTGATAAGTGGGAGGCCACCGATTCATGGCCACCCCCTCACGATCGCTCCTGAGGAATGAGAAGCTTCCTCTGCTTCTGTACCTTTAAACAGAAGCAGAGGAAGTGATGTCACTCTCCTTGTGTCGGTCTTTTGGTCCGGCGCCGAGGAGAGAAGACATCTCACAGTGAGTTGCACCAACAGTACACTGACACAGTACATGTAGGCACACTTTTCACCCCCAAGTCAACCCCTGCACCCCCCCAGTCACAGTGTCACTTATTTACTGATCACTGCATTTGTTGTCATTTGTGACTGTAAAACGTGTCAGGGCAGTTAGTGGTAGGCCCCTTTAGGTGTTGGGTAGCCCTCTAACCCACCCTTAATAAAGGTTTAACCCATTGATTGCCCCCCAGGTAACCCTTTCACCCCCAGTCGCCAGTGTCACTAAGCAATCTTTTTTTTGATTGCCGTATTAGTGTCACCGTTGACGCTAGTGAGCCTGTTAGTTATTTTTTTTGTTTACAAACGGTTTATTGAAGAAAATAAGTCTCAATACAATTTAAGCGTACATTGGTAAGAAATATACATATAAAAGAAGGGAGCAGTATACATCATCATAATATTTGGGTAGCAGTAATATAAAAGGTAGGGGAACATTCTATGGGATGTATAATAGAATCACTGATAACCTATTGTAGAGGCACAAAAACCTAGTGAAATTGTTTGACGATAAAAAAGGCCAATCATATCATACGTCACGAATGATGCAATTAAAAGAAGGGTGGGACTTTAAATGAAGCTCAAGATGACAAAGACAAGTAAATGGTGGGTTGGTACATATTTATTGATACAGCGTACAAAACATGGATGCAGGCATTAATGACATGTACAAAAAACGCACCTATCAAGAGGCGCCATTGTTTGAGTATGCAAAAACCGGTACATAACATGCTTAATCAGCAATAATCATGGTAAAATAGGGGGAGATCCCCCATATTGATAAAGGATGATATAATTAAAATCATAACATCTGCACATACAACCGTCTAAAATTCATATAGGGTAGAGATAGCTAGAGCACATATCTCAGATGGATGTGTATCGCATACACAGTATCATGGCAGCTCGACGCGTTTCGCGGCATTAAGCCGCTCATCGGGAGCATGTTGTGTGCATGTCTGCAATTGAAAATAAATAAGGTCAGTAAGGTATATCCAGGGGGAATGGGGGGGAGGGGTGATATCCCCCAACAAAACCCAAAAAGGGCAGTAACTTACAGCCAAGCATGTACCGGAGGGTATAGCATGAAGGACCAAGGGTCACCCAGGGGCATCGGGGTCGGAAGCCGAGGGGGCATAGCACAGAGAGCAACGATAGCACCACCGCAGGCAGGTTAGGGGCGGTGCAGGTCCCATAGATCCTCCTAGTGTAAAGAAAGGTAAAGACTAAGAACTGAAGTGGAAAATTAAATAAAATAAAAAGATAAATAAAAAGTATGTACAAGGTGAGGAATGAAGGGCCAAAGGCAAGGTGAGAAAAAGCAAACAAACACAGGTGAAGAGGGAATGTTGATGTAAAAGAGAAAGTGAAAGAGAAAAAATAATAAAATGGATGAAATAAAAGGAAAGGCAATGGACTGGTGAGAAAAGGAGGTGAGGGGATAAGGGTCGACTGTAGGACGACCAGGAGTGGGGTGAAGATCATGGTGGAAGATCAACACCGTTACACCCAGTGCAAGAGGAACGAATAAAACCAAAAGAAAGGAGTGTGGAAATACCTAGGTGGAGAGGTGAGAAACAAGGAGCGGGAAGCCAGTCCAGCGATGATGTGAGGTAGTGTGATGAGACGGAGGTCAGGAACGCCCACACCCCCGCCCGCAGTATATGCACCGTGCCACCATGGTAACGCCCCCAATGTCACAGGCATGGCGGGGAGAGGAGGCATCCAGGATGCCGGCGCATGGACCAATGGCCCGTGGCCGGTGCCGACCAGCCCCGCCCAGCCCGGGAGAATGGAGCGTGCTGCGCCGGAAAGGCAGCGTCACCAGGACGCCGCACGTCCGGCACACACTTGTCACGTCGGTGCACAGTAATGGCCCACCCACCGCCCCAAAGTAGGGGGAGGCAGGGGGGGGGCAAGGTGTGCACCGCGGCCGCCGCACCAATGAAAGGGGAACAAGGGTCCAGTACGCTGGACCACCATGACACGCAGCTGTGGGGTAAACCAGAAAGGTTTTTAGACCTATGCAGACACAACACTATATGAGTATAACAGCATGAATTTACAGCAAAATTGCAATTTAATAAGGAGAAAGAACAGTTGCACCAATAAGGTTGAGTGCAGAAAAGATAAAATATTAAAAAATATGTAGATATCATCAAGAGCTTCCATCCCTAAGTAATTACTAATGTAAGGGGGAGGGGGGATTTGGGACTTTAAATGAGGTCATGGCTGGGTAGAGTCAAGCACCTCCATCCCTGTCGTTTTTGGATGCAATTGCTACCAATGTGACAGTACGTCACGAATGATGCAATTAAAAGAAGGGTGGGACTTTAAATGAAGCTCAAGATGACAAAGACAAGTAAATGGTGGGTTGGTACATATTTATTGATACAGCGTACAAAACATGGATGCAGGCATTAATGACATAAACAATGGCGCCTCTTCATAGGTGCGTTTTTTGTACATGTCATTAATGCCTGCATCCATGTTTTGTACGCTGTATCAGCCATGACCTCATTTAAAGTCCCAAATCCCCCCTCCCCCTTACATTAGTAATTACTTAGGGATGGAAGCTCTTGATGACATCTACATATTTTTTAATATTTTATCTTTTCTGCACTCAACCTTATTGGTGCAACTGTTCTTTCTCCTTATTAAATTGCAATTTTGCTGTAAATTCATGCTGTTATACTCATATAGTGTTGTGTCTGCATAGGTCTAAAAACCTTTCTGGTTTACCCCACAGCTGCGTGTCATGGTGGTCCAGCGTACTGGACCCTTGTTCCCCTTTCATTGGTGCGGCGGCCGCGGTGCACACCTTGGCCCCCCCTCCCCTCCCCCTGCCTCCCCCTAACTTGGGGGGGTGGGCGGGCCATTACTGTGCACCGACGTCACAAGTGTGTGCCGGACGTGCGGCATCCTGGTGACGCTGCCCTTCCGGCAGAGCACGTTCCATTGTCCCGGGCTGGGCGGGGCTGGTCGGCACCGGCCACGGGCCATTGGTCCATGCGCCGGCATCCTGGATGCCTCCTCTCCCCGCCACGCCTGTGACGTTGGGGGCGTTACCATGGTGGCGCGGTGCATATACTGCGGGCGGGGTGTGGGCTTTCCTGACCTCCGTCTCATCACACTACCTCACATCATCGCTGGACTGGCTTCCCGCTCCTTGTTTCTCACCTCTCCACCTAGGTATTTCCACACTCCTTTCTTTTGGTTTTATTCGTTCCTCTTGTACTGGGTGTAACGGTGTTGATCTTCCACCATGATCTTCACCCCACTCCTGGTCGTCCTACAGTCGACCCTTATCCCCTCACCTCCTTTTCTCACCAGTCCATTGCCTTTCCTTTTATTTCATCCCTTTTATTATTTTTTCTCTTTTACATCACCATTCCCTCTTCACCTGTGTTTGTTTGCTTTTTCTCACCTTGCCTTTGGCCCTTCATTCCTCACCTTCACCTTGTACATACTTTTTATTTATCATTTTATTTAATTTTCCACTTCAGTTCTTAGTCTTTACCTTTCTTTACACTAGGAGGATCTATGGGACCTGCACCGTCCCTAACCTGCCTGAGGTGGTGCTATCATTGCTCTCCGTGCTATGCCCCCTCGGCTTCTGACCCCGATGCCCCTGGGTGACCCTTGGTCCTTCACGCTATACCCTCCGGTACATGCTTGGCTGTAAGTTACTGCCCTTTTTGGGTTTTGTTGGGGGATATCACCCCTCCCCCCATTCCACCTGGATATACCTTACTGACCTTATTTATTTTCAATTGCAGACATGCACACAACATGCTCCTGATGAGCGGCTTAATGCCGCGAAATGCGTCGAGCTACCATGATACTGTGTATGCGGTACACATCCATCTGAGATATGTGCTCTAGCTATCTCTACCCTATATGAATTTTAGATGGTTGTATGTGCAGATGTTATGATTTTAATTATATCATCCTTTATCAATATGGTGGATCTCCCCCTATTTTACCATGATTATTGCTGATTAAGCATGTTATGTACCGGTTTTTGCATACTCAAACAATGGCGCCTCTTGATAGGTGCGTTTTTTGTACATGTCATTAATGCCTGCATCCATGTTTTGTACGCTGTATCAATAAATATGTACCAACCCACCATTTACTTGTCTTTGTCATCTTGAGCTTCATTTAAAGTCCCACCCTTCTTTTAATTGCATCATTCGTGACGTACTGTCACATTGGTAGCAATTGCATCCAAAAATGACAGGGATGGAGGTGCTTGACTCTACCCAGCCATGACCTCATTTAAAGTCCCAAATCCCCCCTCCCCCTTATATTGCCAATCATATCATATTGTAGTTCAATGAATCAACAGAGAAGGATCCCAAGGTTTCCATTTTCTATCATATGTGTCCATAGTGTCAAATAGGGTGTGATGAATGTGTTCTGATAGCTTGATGGCCAGCATGCAATTCATAATTTGGGACCATGGCACAGTAGAAGATCGTCAGGTAAGAGCTATAGCCCAGTGTATTGAGCTGAACAACGTGTGTATTAGCCTAGTGTGGGCTATAGGGATATCTGGAATAGGATAGAAAAGGAGGCACATTTTAGGTGTCAGTACAATACTTCTAGCTGTAATTTGTTCTATTTTATTTTTAGCCTGTTGCCATGTGGTTTTGAGGTGGGTACAATCCCAGAAGATGTGTATAAGGGAGCCCTGGTCTGGGCATCCTCTAAAGCAGGGGTCTCTAACCCCCGGTCCGCGGCCCACTACCGGGCCACAGCCTGTTTGCCGGTGGGCCACCGAAGCCTGCGCTATCTAAGGTGCGGCGGTGGCGGGCGAGCAGAGAGATCGCCACCATCACCGCACTTCCGCCCACACAGCCCCGCCGCACTTCCACCCACACAGTTAGGGGTGAAGCAGGCGAGCAGAGAGATGAAATTTTCTCCCACTGCTCGCCCGCATCAGCGCTGTTCAGCCCGGCGCCACCCCTCCACGAGTGAAGCCAGGCAGCAGCGGCAGTGCTCGGACAACAGCGGCAGCGCTCGGCTGTGACATCCAGGGCAGGGAGAGCGAGAGGTGAAATCTGCATCTGGTGGCATGTGACTGGCAATCTGCATCTGGTGGCATGTGGCTGGCAATCTGCATGTGGCTGGCAATCTGCATCTGGTGGCATGTGGCTGGCAATCTGCATCTGGTGGCATGTGGCTGGCAATCTGCATCTGGTGGCATGTGGCTGGCAATCTGCATCTGGTGGCATGTGGCTGGCAATCTGCATCTGGTGGCCTGTGGCGGGCAATCTGCATCTGGTGGCATGTGGCTGGCAATCTGCATCTGGTGGCATGTGACGGCAATCTGCATCTGGTGGCATGTGGCTGGCAATCTGCATCTGGTGGCATGTGGCTGGCAATCTGCATCTGGTGGCATGTGGCTGGCAATCTGCATCTGGTGGCATGTGGCGGGCAATCTGCATCTGGTGGCATGTGGCTGGCAATCTGCATCTGGTGGCATGTGGCTGGCAATCTGCATCTGGTGGCATGTGGCTGGCAATCTGCATCTGGTGGCAGATTCTGCATTATGGTGAGTTTAACTATTTAATTTTATATTACAATATAATAATAAAAATAATGTGCTTCAATCATCCTTATTAACCATGGTGTTGTGATGATTGAAGTGCTAACACTTGCCAGCCACATGCCACCTGTCATATTGGCCGTGAAAAACCGCATCGCCAGCCCGCATCATCGGGCCTTGGCACAATTTTCATCCACAATGCCGGTCCCCGGTGCCAAAAAGGTTGGGGACCACTGCTCTAAAGCATAGGGGAGAGGTTGTTGGATAGAATTAATTAATTCTGTCTGGTGTGAGGTACCACCTGTATTGAAGTTTAATGGCAGATTCTCTGAAGGAGGCTGTCTTTGTGCACTTTCGTAAGTTGTTAATCATAGTGTCCCATTGTTCTGTGGAGAAGGACTCATTCAGATCCGATTCCCACTGTGACATTTGACGTGTTTTGTCTGGTGTACTGTGTTCATTTAGGTCCCTATACATTTATGAAATTTATCCTCTATCGCGAGGTGATGTAAGACAAATTTGTTCAAATATCGTGAAAGGGGTTTGGAGGGTGAGAGATTAATTATTTTGGTAGAAAAGTTTGATATTGTTGTAGTCAGAGATTTCAGTACCTGTAAGGTTATATTCTGACTGCAAATTTGAGAATGTACGAAAAGCATTATTTTTTGTGAGTGATTTTAGGTTAGATAGTTTGAGGAGATGCCATATAGTATATTGATTTGAGTTTAGGTCTGGGGGGGGGGGTAAAAAGGAGTTCCCCTACGAAAGAGGCTAGGGGAGGGGATCTCTGAGGCGATGTTAAATGTATGCTTTTGTAATAATAGATCTTGATGTACCACTTTGTTAAGTTGGCCAATTTTTTGAGTTTTGATGGATTTGGACCATAGAAGGCCTTGAAGGTGGTACGGTAGGATAGATTGTTCCTCAAATGATAACCAACGTATTTGACTGGAAGGTGCTTACCATTGAGCAAGTTGTGTATATCTAGCTGAAAGATAATATAGCAATAGGTTGGGTATACTCAGCCCTCCCTTCGATTGGGACATCAGTGCATATCCAAATCTAGATTTTTTATTTTGCCATAAAAATGTGTTTATCTCTCTCTGTATAGAATCTAGGGTATAACAGTAGAACGTGGCAGGACTATAGCGGTGCAATATAAAAAGCAGTATAGCAAAGATATATTTAATCATTTATTAAAAAAGGGGGAATATCAAATCACATAGTACAGCACAAAAACACATGGTTTAAATGGAGGACATATGATTGGACAGTTATTTAAACACAGTGGATTAAGAAATTTTTATACATATGTCCTATTGGGACATGAATAGCCGGATGTATGAGAGAAGATCACAACTCAGTTGGTAAAGCCCAATATATTTCGCCTGTTTTTGGCTTACAGAAGAGTATGCTGACCTGATGCTCCAGGGCGATAGGGATAAAAGGTATGGGAAAGGAGAAATAGGAGTCACTGCTCAATCCAACCAGCAGGGGCTGATCAATACAGGACCACAGCCCAGCGGGGGAGAGTAAAGCGCAACCCCAAGTCAGTCCGTGCCGCAAAAACAGGTCCACAGGTCCATCCACAGGAGGGGAAGGGGAGCCAGGAACCAGCTGGGGGGGTATAATAAAACTCCATTAGTACAGTGTTTAAGAACAAATACTTCAACCAAAAGACAATATATAAAGTACATATAGAGTACACTTACAATATTCAGAAAGTGCACTATAGCATCTGCGGGGATAGACATGTAGCACCCAGGTGCTAGGAATGATACAAAAACCTAGAATGGGGGCCAGTGAAACAGAAAAATCAGACATATGTTCCAAAGAGGAACAGTTTTGCCACAGAGTCAGTCTAGACCTGAACACACAAGGCAGGTCATTACAATCAGTTTAAATAAACTATAGTCTCTAAGCTAGGTTGATTCAACAACAAGCCAATTAATTAATCAATCCAGGCAAAAAGCACAATATTAAAAAAGGCATCAATGTTCAAGAAACAATACATACCTAGTTTAGCCAAGTTTCAGAGCGAGTGTCTCCCCACAGAGACGTGCAGCACGACTGTCAAATAAAATCCAACTGGCTCCCTAAATACCCCTCGCCTCCCACACGTCCGAGCGTGTGACGCCATCGGACATGCCCGGACACCGAGTGTCAGTGCGCCCACGTCAGTCTGCGAGGCACACAGAATGCCCACAATCCCCAGGATCCCCAGTGGGAAAACGGGGAGGGGATAGAAGGCACAAACAACCAGCACCCAACGCGTCATGAGGGAGCAGGGCACGGCAAAGCCAGTGGGCCAATGGAGAGGGCAGGAACCAAACATCCGACCGACGGATAACGCCGACCAAAATTGGGCTCACAGAAGTGACGCCCTTGCGTGTCCATATGGAGGGGCAGAAAGAGTTGGACACAAATGTGCGGGACGGCGGAACAGGGGCAGAGCAAGATGTTCAAAGTGTCCTAGGGAAAAGAGAAGTGCTAGTGTATTAGTAAGCAATCTCAAATCATAACTCACAGACCCTGGGAAAAGGGGAGAGGAACAGGGAACACGGAAATAGGAAGAGGGATCGCCCCTATGGCATCAGGGCAACCCCTCGCACACCGTGGCAAAGCGATTTACATAAAAAAGAAAAAACAAATATAGACCAATAATATATATCAAAAAATAAGCGGATTCATAACTAGTTTAAAAAGTCATCTGAGTCAGAGCAATAACATATACAGAATTTGGATATAGAAATGACATTTCACATGTCAGTAAAGAAAAAGGGGAAGGGAAGGGGGGGGGGAAAGAGGAAGACCGACCTCTCCAAAAAGGAGAGAAACATATGGGGGAGGGAAGGAACAGGGACAGTTGAAAACAAATACAAAAATAAGGACTCAACATGGAAAGAGTCCCTTGATGGAACATAGGGAACTTCAATCGACCTTAAAGCGGTGGTTCACCCTTAGAGGGCACTTTTTCCCCTTAGATTCCTGCTCGTTTTTACTAGGGGAATCGGCTATTTGTTTTAAAATATGAGCTGTACTTACCCGTTTACGAGATGCATCCTCTCCGTCGCTTCCGGGTATGGGCTGCGGGAATGGGCGTTCCTTCTTGATTGACAGTCTTCCGAGAGGCTTCCGACGGTCGCATCCATCGCGTCACGATTTTCCGAAAGAAGCCGAACGTCGGTGCGCAGGCGCAGTATAGAGCCGCGCAGGCGCAGTATAGAGCCGCACCGACGTTCGGCTTCTTTCGGCTACGAGTGACGCGATGGATGCGACCGTCGGAAGCCTCTCGGAAGACTGTCAATCAAGAAGGAACGCCCGCTCCCGAAGACCCATACCCGGAAGCGACGGAAGAAGATGCGTCTCGAAAACGGGTAAGTACTGCTCATATTTTAATACAAATAGCCGATTCCCCTAGACCGAACGAGCAGGAATCTAAGGGGAAAAGGGGAAAAATTTTATAAATGGGTGAACTCCCGCTTTAAGTGTAAAAGAGGACAGTCTCATGCTAAAGTATATAAGAAAAAATTAAATACAAAAAACTAGTAAATGAAGACATATCCCGCTCTACAGAAATTACTTATAACTAATGTACTCATTGAGTCCAGGGTACTAGGTTGCATTCAAAGATTGTATCCATTTAGTTTCTAACTGTAGCAGGGTGCGGTCAATGCCCCCACCCCTAACATGAGTAGGCACATGTTCAAGTGCAGCAAACTTAATCATTGCCGGTTCGAAATTGTGTTCAATTCCAACGTGTCGGCTAATAGCAGTGGTTAAAAATTTTTTACGTATGGGTCCCACATGATCGGAGATACGTTTGTGAAACGGTCTTTTAATTTTCCCCACATAGAAACATCGCATAGGCATTTCGCCAGATACACAACACCAACGGTTTGGCATGACACCCGATGTCGGATGGCATGAGTGCAACCGTTGGGTAGTAGGACTATTGTACCACTCGAAATGAACGGACACATGTTACATCCCTTGCACGCGAAGGTGCCCATAACCACATGCGATGGACTCTCCGAGGGATTGTGGTGGCTTTGAACAAGTTTATCCCGTAGAGATGGAGCTCTACGGTATGTAACTTCAGGATGTTTTTTTATGTACTTACTAACAGTACCATCGGCCAAAAGAAGAGGCCAAAACTGATGTAAGATTGTATTGAATTGTAGGTGATTGGTTGAAAACTAAAAAAGACCGTTTCACAAACGTATCTCCAATCATGTGGGACCCATACGTAAAAAACTTTTAACCACTGCTATTAGCCGACACGTTGGAATTGAACACAATTTCGAACCGGCAATGATTAAGTTTGCTGCACTTGAACATGTGCCTACTCATGTTAGGGGTGGGGGCATTGACCGCACCCTGCTACAGTTAGAAACTAAATGGATACAATCTTTGAATGCAACCCAGTACCCTGGACTCAATGAGTACATTAGTTATAAGTCATTTCTGTAGAGCGGGATATGTCTTCATTTACTAGTTTTTTGTATTTCATTTTTTCTTATATACTTTAGCATGAGACTGTCCTCTTTTACACTTAAAGTGGGAGTTCACCCATTTATAAAATTTTTCCCCTTTTCCCCTTAGATTCCTGCTCGTTCGGTCTAGGGGAATCGGCTATTTGTATTAAAATATGAGCAGTACTTACCCGTTTTCGAGACGCATCTTCTTCCGTCGCTTCCGGGTATGGGTCTTCGGGAGCGGGCGTTCCTTCTTGATTGACAGTCTTCCGAGAGGCTTCCGACGGTCGCATCCATCGCGTCACTCGTAGCCGAAAGAAGCCGAACGTCGGTGCGGCTCTATACTGCGCCTGCGCGGCTCTATACTGCGCCTGCGCACCGACGTTCGGCTTCTTTCGGAAAATCGTGACGCGATGGATGCGACCGTCGGAAGCCTCTCGGAAGACTGTCAATCAAGAAGGAACGCCCATTCCCGCAGCCCATACCCGGAAGCGACGGAGAGGATGCATCTCGTAAACGGGTAAGTACAGCTCATATTTTAAAACAAATAGCCGATTCCCCTAGTAAAAACGAGCAGGAATCTAAGGGGAAAAAGTGCCCTCTAAGGGTGAACCACCGCTTTAAGGTCGATTGAAGTTCCCTATGTTCCATCAAGGGACTCTTTCCATGTTGAGTCCTTATTTTTGTATTTGTTTTCAACTGTCCCTGTTCCTTCCCTCCCCCATATGTTTCTCTCCTTTTTGGAGAGGTCGGTCTTCCTCTTTCCCCCCCCCTTCCCTTCCCCTTTTTCTTTTAGTCTGTGTCTGAGGGTTACTGACATGTGAAATGTCATTTCTATATCCAAATTCTGTATATGTTATTGCTCTGACTCAGATGACTTTTTAAACTAGTTATGAATCCGCTTATTTTTTGATATATATTATTGGTCTATATTTGTTTTTTCTTTTTTATGTAAATCGCTTTGCCACGGTGTGCGAGGGGTTGCCCTGATGCCATAGGGGCGATCCCTCTTCCTATTCCCGTGTTCCCTGTTCCTCTCCCCTTTTCCCAGGGTCTGTGAGTTATGATTTGAGATTGCTTACTAATACACTAGCACTTCTCTTTTCCCTAGGACACTTTGAACATCTTGCTCTGCCCCTGTTCCGCCGTCCCGCACATTTGTGTCCAACTCTTTCTGCCCCTCCATATGGACACCCAAGGGCATCACTTCTGTGAGCCCAATTTTGGTCGGCGTTATCAGTCGGTCGGATGTTTGGTTCCTGCCCTCTCCATTGGCCCACTGGCTTTGGCGCGCCCTGCTCCCTCAAGACGCGTTGGGTGCTGGTTGTTTGTGCCTTCTATCCCCTCCCCGTTTTCCCGCTGGGGATCCTGGGGATTGTAGGCATTCTGTGTGCCTCGCCGACTGACGTGGGCACGCTGACACTCGGTGTCCGCGCATGTCCGATGGCGTCACACGCTCGGACGTGTGGGAGGCGAGGGGTATTTAGGGAGCCAGTTGGATTTTATTTGACAGTCGTGCTGCACATCTCTGTGGGGAGACACTCGCTCTGAAACTTGGCTAAACTAGGTATGTATTGTTTCTTGAACATTGATGCCTTTTTGAATATTGTGGCTTTTTGACTGGATTGATTAATTAATTGGCTTGTTGTTGAATCAACCTAGCTTAGAGACTATAGTTTATTTAAACTGATTGTAATGACCTGCCTTGTGTGTTCAGGTCTAGACTGACTCTGTGGCAAAACTGTTCCTCTTTGGAACATATGTCTGATTTGTCTGTTTCACTGGCCCCCATTCTAGGTTTTTGTATCATTCCTAGCACCTGGGTGCTACGTGTCTATCCCCGCAGATGCTATAGTGCACTTTCTGAATATTGTAAGTGTACTCTATATGCACTTTATATATTGTCTTTTGGTTGAAGTATTTGTTCTTAAACACTGTACTAATGGAGTTTTATTATACCCCCCAGCTGGTTCCTGGCTCCCCTTCCCCTCCTGTGGATGGGCCCGTGGACCTGTTTTTGCGGCACAGACTGACTTGGGGTTGCGCTTTACTCTCCCCCGCTGGGCTGTGGTCCTGTATTGATCAGCCCCTGCTGGTTGGATTTAGCAGTGACTCCTATCGCCCTGGAGCATCAGGTCAGCATACTTTTCTGGCACACACTGGCAAAACGATAAGTGTATTTGACATTTGTATCATTATGTGTGATGTAATATGTATTTCTCTTTCAGTAGAGCTGGATATATGATCTCAACTGTACCCCTGAAGAAGCCAAAAACCGGCTAAATATATTGGGCTTTACCAACTGAGTTGTGATATTCTCTCATACATCCGGCTATTCATGTCCCAATAGGACATATGTATAAAAATTTCTTAATCCACTGTGTTTAAATAACTGTCCAATCATATGTCCTCCATTTAAACCATGTGTTTTTGTGCTGTACTATGTGATTTGATATTCCCCCTTTTTTAATAAATGATTAAATACAGGTGGTTCTCAAAAAATTAGCATATTGTGATAAAGTTCATTATTTTCTGTAATGTACTGATAAACATTAGACTTTCATATATTTTAGATTCATTACACACAACTGAAGTAGTTCAAGCCTTTTTATTGTTTTAATATTGATGATTTTGGCATAAAGCTCATGAAAACCCCAAATTCCTATCTCAAAAAATTAGCATATCATGAAAAGGTTCTCTAAACGAGCTCTTAACCTAATCATCTGAATACACTAATTAACTCTAAACACCTACAAAAGATTCCTGAGGCTTTTAAAAACTCCCAGCCTGGTTCATTACTCCAAACCGCAATCATGGGTAAGACTGCCGACCTGACTGCTGTCCAGAAGGCCATCATTGACACCCTCAAGCAAGAGGATAAGACACAGAGAAATTTCTGAACGAATAGGCTGTTCCCAGAGTGCTGTATCAAGGCACCTCAGTGGGAAGTCTGTGGGAAGGAAAAAGTGTGGCAGAAAATGCTGCACAACGAGAAGAAGTAACCGGACCCTGAGGAAGATTGTGGAGAAGGACCGATTCCAGACCTTGGGGGACTGAGTCTGGAGTAGAAACATCCAGAGCCACCGTGTACATGTGTGTGCAGGAAATGGGCTACAGGTGCCGCATTCCCCAGGTCAAGCCACTTTTGAACCAGAAACAGCTGCAGAAGCGCCTGACCTGGGCTACAGAGAAGCAACACTGGACTGTTGCTCAGTGGTCCAACTTTTTTCGGATGAAAGCAAATTTTGCATGTCATTCGGTAATCAAGGTGCCAGAGTCTGGAGGAAGACTGGGGAGAGGGAAATGCCAAAATGCCTGAAGTCCAGTGTCAAGTACCCACAGTCAGTGATGGTCTGGGGTGCCATGTCAGCTGCTGGTGTTGGTCCACTGTGTTTTATCAAGGGCAGGGTGAATGCAGCTAGCTATCAGGAGATTTTGGAGCACTTCATGCTTCCATCTGCTGAAAAGCTTTATGGAGATGAAGATTTCATTTTTCAGCACGACCTGGCACCTGCTCACAGTGCCAAAACCACTGGTAAATGGTTTACTGACCATGGTATTACTGTGCTCAATTGGCCTGCCAACTCTCCTGACCTGAACCCCATAGAGAATCTGTGGCATATTGGAAAGAGAAAGATGAGAGACGCAAGACCCAGCACTCTGGATGAGCTTAAGGCCGCTACCGAAGCATCCTGGGCCTCCATAACACCTCAGCAGTGCCACAGGCTGATTGCCTCCATGCCACGCCGCATTGAAGCAGTCATTTCTGCAAAAGGATTCCCGACCAAGTATTGAGTGCATAACTGAACATAATTATTTGAAGGTTGACTTTTTTTTTTATTAAAAACACTTTTCTTTTATTAGTCGGATGAAATATGCTAATTTTTTGAGATAGGAATTTTGGGTTTTCATGAGCTGTATGCCAAAATCATCAATATTAAAACAATAAAAAGGCTTGAACTACTTCAGTTGTGTGTAATGAATCTAAAATCTATGAAAGTCTAATGTTTATCAGTACATTACAGAAAATAATGAATCACAATATGCAAATTTTTGGAGAACCACCTGTATATCTTTGCTATGCTGCTTTTTATATTGCACCGCTATAGTCCCGCCACGTTCTACTGTTATTCTCTATATTTTCTGGGATGAGGTGCGTTGCTATGCATAGTTTCTAAATCTAGACCCATCAGATCCTTTCCACCATTTCCATAGAATCTAGGGTGTTTTTAGGTACCAAAAGGGGGAGTGCTCTGAAAAGGTAAAGTAGTTTTGGTAGTATAACCATTTTTGTAGCAACTATCCTACCCATAAACGAAATATGGTATGTTGACCATGATTTGAGCAAGTCTCTGATGTTTTCGAGTAATCTAGGGTAATTCTTGTGGTATAGGGTCTTGTACAATGGGGTGATATGGATACCTAAATATCTAAACGAGTCCTCACATCATTGAAAAGAAAACTTGTCCTTCAATATAGTAGTCAAATCTGGGGGGCAGTTAATTGGAAGGGCAGAACATTTAGATAAGTTTATGCTTAACCCTGAGAGGTCATGAAACGTATCCAAAGTCTTAATACAAATATCTCTAACCGTGAACTGTAGCTCAAAAAAAGATGAAAACAGCGCTAATGAGTGAATATGACAACTCAGAAAGAAAGCACTGGTGGACAAAAATGGCACAAAAGGTGATCAGAACCTGAGTGTAAGTGCACCAAAAACAACTCAAGGGAGATCTGTGGAGCGCTCCACAGATCTCCAATCGCAGCCCAGCACCTGAGACAGTAACAACTGCACAGAGCGCGCGCGGTCCCAGGAGGTGTCTGACAACAGCGGTGACAGCGGTGAAACCTTTCTGTTTATTATTGCTACATTTTCAGTGATATATTGTACGGGCATATACTTATGGCTTCTGTTTGACCTGTTATCACTTGGTTACATTAAGACAACACTGCACTATCACTTTGCTTGTTGATTTTTGTCTTTCATGTTATCTTGCTGAGACGTATATCTCCCATACATTACCTGGAGGAATTGATGGTGCATATGCAGAGTCATCTCTTTGCTGTGGCAAGTTTGCACCCCTTGTGGGTAACACTAGCCACTTTTGAGGCATCTTTCACTTGAGTTGTTTTTGGTGCACTTACACTCAGGTTCTGATCACCTTTTGTGCCATTTTTGTCCACCAGTGCTTTCTTTCTGAGTTGTCATATTCACTCATTAGCGCTGTTTTCATCTTTTTTTGAGCTACAGTTCACGGTTAGAGATATTTGTATTTACACTTTAAAACGGCTCACCCCCGTTTTATTAAAATAGCCGCTCTATCATTCTAAACACCATTTTCACCCATTTTGGTGTTTTTTTATTCTGCAAGTGGTACATCTAGCTCCTGTATTAAGTCACCTTCAATCACTCTGTGCATTCATTTGGCGCCGGCTGTGCATTTTTAGGCCCTCACTTGCACTTTTCACTTTCGTATCCAAAGTCTTGATAAGGTTTGGCAGCGAAATTAATGGTTCAGTGAGAAACAAGAGGACGTCATCCACATACAGACTTAGTTTAAATTCTTTTGAACCTTTTGTGTAACCTTTAATGTTAGTGTTGTCGTGGATGGCGCATGTGAGGGGTTCAATAGCTAGAGAAAAAACGAGAGGGGATAAGGGGCAGCCCTGTCTTGTGCCTTTGCTTAATGGAAAAAACTCTGAGTTATGGCCAGGGAGTTTGATACGTGTATGTGGGTCATGATATAAGGCTTTGAATCCATGCAGAAACTCATCGCTGATACCGTATCTGGGGAGTAGTGAATCTAAGTAGGCCCAGCTGACGCTATCGAAGGCTTTATGTATGTCTAAGCTAAGTAGTAGTGTGGTTCTGGTGTGTAGGTTGGAGTCTTGTATGATATTTGTTGCTAATCTTATATTGTCTGTAATTTGTCTATCAGGGATAAAGCCTGATTGATCTGGGTGGATTAGAGGTGGGATGACTGAGGCTAATCTATCTGCCAACATCTTACCAAAAATGTTGAGGTCGTTATCTATAACTGAGATCGGGCAGAAGTTCTGTGGGGTGGAGTGGTCTTTGTTTGGTTTGGGTAATAGAGACATATTGGCCAGGAGCATTTCAGAGGGGAATTGGTTTCCCTGCAGGATATGATTGAACAGTTTAACAAGGTGGGGGATTAAAATTGGAGCATTTTTTTTGTAGTATGAAGTTGAAAAGCCATCTGGACCTGGGGCTGTGGATGTCTTTAATGAACTTATTATTTTATTTATTTCTGTTTCTGAGCAGGGCGCATTTAATGCTTCGCTTTGTTGGGTAGATAGAGTGGGTAGAGGAATTGCATCTAGCCACTGTGTCGAGGATAATTTTGGGGCGTTTTGTGGAAAGAAGTTTCCTATAAAAATCCAAGAAAATCTCCATCACATCTTTAGGATGGGAGACTAAATTGCCTGTAGTATTTCTTAGTTTATAGGTATGGGAGGTGTGAAGGACTTTTTGCCTATATGCTTCAGTTTAATCCTCCCTGCTAGTTTACTGCTGTGTGTGTGTGTGTGTTCGAGGGAAGGTGGTTTCAGGTGGGACTCATTCCTCTAACAGACTATTGATATGTTAATGACCCTTCTTCAGCCAGCTCCCTATTTCAAAGGGTTAATTGTAGAATGACTCTTTAACTGCTAAAATTCTAATGTCCCTTCTTAGTTAATTGATCTATTGTGTTTACCCTTAAGAGATGTGTATTGTATCGTCAGTATCTAAAGAAATGTGTCTGGCAGGTTCGGTGCCAGAGGGTCTAGAGACTGATTAGTTCAAGGAGATATCATTGTTTCCAAGGATCTGTATTGAAGACCCCCCACTGTGTGAGGGGGGGGCGGAGATTGTCATTGTAACAGCTTGTAACCTGCATATAACCAGCTGAATGCTGCCATTAAAGTGTGTCTTGTTCCAGCAGTAAGCGTGACCCATGTGTGGCTTATTGGGTGATTCCAGGAATATCCCTCCTCGTGGAATATTGGGGTGATTTTCTTTATGGGGAGAAGGGAAGACTTTGACGGGGATATCATTCTAATACCGTCACAATTGGTGGCAGCAGTGGGATTTTCCCTTCTACTCTCCTTTACACCCGGATTCCAAGCAGACACTGGAAGAACTACTGGAAGTCGTGGAAGGATTGCTAGCAACAAAACCAAGCGGGGCATCATAGCAGAATTAATGGAGCTAGACCAGGAGAACTTGGTTGCAGCAACGCCAGCAGTACAAGAGATGGAAACACCAGTGTTTCAGGAAGAGGAATCACCAGCCAACAAGCTAATGAGAGAGAAGCTAGCATGGTTCGGTCCGAACCCAACGGCGGATGTGGTGCTGAAAGTGATGGACCTGTTAGCGGAGGAGGCTAAACAAATAAGAGACGCAGAACTACAGGAGGCTAAACAAATAAGAGACGCAGAACTACAGAAGGATAAACAAATAAGAGACGCAGAACTACAGTTAAAACTGGCGGCAGTCCAACAAGCAGCCGCACATTCTCCAAACAGTGAGTACAGCACAGCAGACGCAAGGAAGATTCCGTTTAGTGCTTTTAAAGCTTTTGATGAAAAAGACTGTGAAATTGATAACTACCTGGCAGATTTTGAGCGACAATGTAACCTGCACCGAATAGCTAGAAGAGAGTGGGTTGCAATATTGTCAGGCAAACTGTCAGGCAAAGCTTCTGATGCTTTCCGGACCGTGCCAGATCAGGATATCCATAGCTATGCCCGGGTTAAAGAAGTGCTCCTGGCTCGTTATGCAGTAACCCCAGAGTCCCACCGACAGAAGTTCAGGGACTCACGCAAAACCACGAAAGACTCTTACGCGGAATGGGCATGCCAGTTATCCCTGTCGGCCTCTAACTGGGTTAACAGCAGCCAGGCCACCACCGCAGAGGACATTTTGCAACTAATGCTCCTGGAGCAATTTTACAATCACATCCAGACAGACGTCAAAGACTGGGTGAGAGATCGCAGGCCCATGACTCTACCAGAGGCCGCGAAGTTGGCGGATGAATATGCGGATACTCGCAAGACAAACCAGGTCACACCACGGGTACAACCTCCACGACCAACGGTGCCCTCACACCCACCAGCCGCTAGATACCAACCTCCTAACAGACCGATGACATCTAGCCCTCGCTATCCACGCCAGGAGGACAACGAACAACGCTGCTTCCGGTGCAAACAGCTGGGTCACTTCAAGCAGAATTGCCCCATGAATGACAACACCAGGTCAAATTGGTCTCAACCTGGGTACCGCCCACCAGCAGCAGCCCATTGTGTAGACTCGGCTTGGGATCCCCAGGAGCTGGGTCAGGAAGAACCATTGGGCACCCCTTATGAAGCCCTCATGGTACAATCTGTTATTACGGACAACAGGGAACACCATTGTCAGCTGGTCATGGGCGACAGCCATGAGCCGGAGGGGCCCTGGAGGGAGCTGGGCAGAAAGAGGCACCGCCGGCCACCCTCCAAGAAGAAGAGGTCCTGGAAGCCGTATAACAAGCTGACCTGGGAGGAGAAGAAGCGACTGGAGAGGGAGTCGCAGCGGGCGTCTCAGATGCGGGCCGAGATGTTCGCCAAGGGCCCACCGGTGGCCCCTTACACCACCACCCAGTTCCTGATGATGAAGGACCACATGGAGAGCCTGCAGGACATGAGCAAGCAGGAGCTGATCCGTGAGTACATGGAGCTGGAGGAGTGCATAAGCCGCATGGAGGAGGAGAACAACCACCTGAGGTCACAGCAGGCTGACCCCCCCAGGCTCCATGAACTGGAGATGGAGCTGGAGAAGCTCAAAGAGGAGAACCGGCGGCTTAGGAGGGAGCAGAGGGTGGCTGACCCTATGGGGCACTGATCCCCCCCCCCCGGACTCTGAGCACCAGTGCTACAGCATTTCAACAAATATAACTTTTTCTTTTTATGAATCTCCTGTGATTGTCACTTCAGAGCCATAACCTGTCCCCTCCCATAGCGGGACACCTGGACGTTGGCGCACAGACCCATTCGCTGTCTTCACACTGACTTCTGGTGACTCTGCAGATCGCACAAAGACTTGGGGACTGACCGGCGTGTGATCTGACGACCCGGTGGCATACCTGAGTCGGAAGCAGTTGCCAAGGGAGGTCAGTCATGCCAAACGAAGTTAACCTCGGACTAAAAGCTCTGAACCCGTCAACCCTACTGGACCAGGGAAGGTCCAACCGGGTTGCCGGAGCAGGGAGAAAAAGGGGGGCCATTGTGAAGGACTTTTTGCCTATATGCTTCAGTTTAATCCTCCCTGCTAGTTTACTGCTGTGTGTGTGTGTGTGTGTTAGGCCCCATACTCACGACCAAACATGTCTGCTGAAACTGGTCCGCGGGCCAGTTTCAGCAGACATGTTCGGTCGTGTGTGGGCGCGAGCGGGCCGAATTCCAGCAAACATTTGCCCGCCGGGCCTTTTCCCAGCAGACAAATATTCCTGGACTTGTTTTAAAACAGTCCGCTGGAATCCTGCCCGCTCGGACATGTACGGTCGTCAGTACAGACCTACCGTACATGTCCAGGCGCCCGCCGTCCCTCGCATGCGTCGAATGACTTTGACGCATGCGTGGAAGCATTTTAAAGGCGGGCCGCCCACGTCGCTGCGTCATTGTCGCGGCGACACCGACACATGTTTGTTCGTGTGTACCCGGCCTTAGAGGGAAGGTGGTTTCAGGTGGGACTCATTCCTCTAACAGACTATTGATATGTTAATGACCCTTCCTCAGCCAGCTCCCTATTTCAAAGGGTTAATTGTAGAATGACTCTTTAACTGCTAAAATTCTAATGTCCCTTCTTAGTTAATTGATCTATTGTGTTTACCCTTAAGAGATGTGTATTGTATCGTCAGTATCTAAAGAAATGTGTCTGGCAGGTTCGGTGCCAGAGGGTCTAGAGACTGATTAGTTCAAGGAGATATCATTGTTTCCAAGGATCTGTATTGAAGACCCCCCACTGTGTGAGGGGGGGCGGAGATTGTCATTGTAACAGCTTGTAACCTGCATATAACCAGCTGAATGCTGCCATTAAAGTGTGTCTTGTTCCAGCAGTAAGCGTGACCCATGTGTGGCTTATTGGGTGATTCCAGGAATATCCCTTCTCGTGGAATATTGGGGTGATTTTCTTTATGGGGAGAAGGGAAGACTTTGACAGGGATATCATTCTAATACCGTCACAGGAGGGTTTCGCCGATTGGTTCAGTTTTCTGGCAAACATGGTGGATGAAGAATTACTGTTTAATAGGAACCTAGCCTTGGACCATCTAAGGGCTTTTTCTGTATCTGAAGTTAGTAATGTGTCAAGGGCCGTACGTTTTTCTTGAATTTGTTTTAATATGTCACCAGAGGGTGATTGACTATGTTTATGGTATAGCTTGTCTAGGTCCCTGGTAAATGTTTTTATGTCAGTCAGTTTCATCCTATTTTTAGTGGATGCCATCTTGATTAGATAGCCTCTCATGACAGCCTTGTGGGCCATCCACCAGGATGTGGGAAGAATGTCTGGGGAGGAGTTAAGTGTAAAATATTCCTCCATGTTGGATGTTAACTGTAGGATATTCAGATGGTCTATTAAAAGTGCATCATTGATGCGCCAGCTATGTGGTGTGTTGGCGAGACCTATTTTTGATGTGGTAAAAGCTACGATCTGGTGATCCGACCAAGGGCAAGTGTGAATGTCTGCTTTTGAGGAATTAGCTACTAGAATTGGGATGCAGAAAATGTAATCTAATCGAGCGAGGATGTGAATAAAAGGTGTAATTTTTGATGTCTACGTTATGTGCTCTCCATGTGTCAATGATTTGGTGGCTATGTAATGTGCGAATTAATGTTTTAGGGAAGGCCTTGGATGAGGGTAGCCTGTTAGTTATTTAGGTTCACCGTCAGGTTTCTCTCTACCTCATGTTGATGTTGGTCATGTTGGGCCGAGAATAAAGCATTCAGAAAACCTTTATTTACTGACTGGACATTCGCTCACTAATCTACTCATCAGCTTCACCCCTAGACAACGGTAAGAGGTAACTTAATACGCCGATCCCAAAACAACCAGCGGCTCCTTAGGGGGTAGCGCTAAACGAAGAGTAAAAGTTTGCTGGCATTCCACGAGCGGACACAATTTTGAAGCGTGACATGTTGGGTATCAATTTACTCGGCGTAACATCTTTCACAATATAAAAAAAATTGGGATAACTTTACTGTTGCCTTATTTTTTAATTAAAAAAGTGTATTTTTTCCCCAAAAAAGTGCGCTTCTAAGACCGCTGCTCAAATACGGTGTGACACAAAGTATTGCAACGATCGCCATTTTATTCTTTAGGGTGTTAGAATAAAAAATATATATAATGTTTGGGGGTTCTAATTAGAGGGAAGGGAATGGCAGTGAAAATAGTGAAAAATTACACATTAGAACTGCTGTTTTACTTGTAATTCCAACGGCCACCACCAGATGGTGCCAGGTCACATATGGAAGCTTGGGACTTCACAAGGCCGCGGCCTCAATTACCGGCCATCGCGGGCCCGCCGTGATCGCACGGCGGGGGAGGTGGGGGCGTACGGAGACAAAGGATCCTGTGCCTCCGTGCGCCCCCACCTCCCGGCGGGCCAGCGACGGCCGGTAATTGAGGCCGCGGCTTTGCGCCAGGTCACAATTTCTTGTCGCAATTGCGACCTGGCACCCGGATTTTGTCGAGCCCTGCTGGGGTCAGCCTTGCAACCAGTATTGGCCGCGGCCCTGGTGTCACAGACTCTTACAGAATGGTCAAAATTGCTGCACCGTGAGTTGGAGAAGCAACAGGCTTCCTTGGTCTGTGTGGAGCTGGCTGACCAGTTAGTGCATGGCCTTAAGTATGTCTGCGATGCAGCCATGAATACAGTTTCTTTCCTCTCCAGAGCATAAATATATACTGTGGTAATACGTCGCCTGATTTGGCTTAAGTGTTGGTCCGCGGACCAGACTTCCAAGAAAGCTCTGGCGGATTTGCCTTTCAAGGGTGAGAGGCTATTTGAAGCCTCGCTGGATGACATTATTAGGAATGCCACTGGGGGTAAGAGCACGCTGCTCCCACAATCCACACAGGGTAAGGAGCCATGCCATAGGCCAGGGCCTTCCTTTTCCACTCAGAAGCGTTTTTTTGCCAATCTGGGCCCGCAGGTAAGAGTTCTCAGGCTGACAAGGGGCCAACTGTGGGACAGAAGCGTCCCTGGGTTTGCAAGCCAAACAAGCCTGCGAACAAATCTGCGACTGCATGAAGGTTTGCCCCTGCCTGACTCTCAGGTGGGGGGTCGCCTTTGCGAGTTCCCAGCTCGGGGGACCTCCTTGCTTTCCAACCAGTGGGTTTGCCAAGTGGTTTCATCAGGGTACAAGATAGAGTTTCTTTCTTGTCCACCAAACAGATTTTTTCCCTCCAACCTTCATCTTCTTCCCGGCTCGACGTGGAGTCCTATTGGGGGCGGTACAGGACCTGCTGAGACGCAGGGTAATAGTACCGGTACCACTGCCGGAAAGGTTTCAGGGATTCTACTCTAATATGTTTGTAGTCCCAAAGAAGGACAGGGTTCGTCCAATCCTGAACCTCAAGGCCCTTAACTCCTTTGTAAAAGTACAAAGGTTCAGGTTCAGGTGGTTGCTGCACTCCATCCGGGGGATTTTCTGGCATTCTTAGACATCAAGGACGCATACTTGCATGTCCCCATATATGTCGGGCATCAAAGATTCCTGCGTTTTGCAGTTAGGGACGACCACTATCAATTTGTGCCTCTTCCTTTTGGCCTGGCATCGGCACCAAGGGTTTTCACCATTCTGGCCTTTGTGAGACAGCAAGGAATCGCTATCATAGGCTATCTGGACGACCTCCTTTTGAGAGCTGCTTCAGATTCAGAATTAGAGGAGGAAGTGGCGATTGCCAGTCAGATCCTTCAAGAATTTGGCTGGGTACTGAAAATCCAGAAGTCAGTGTTGGTGCCTAGAGTACCTGGGCTTGATTCTGGACACCTCAGAGACGAGAGCTTTTCTCCCGTTGGAATAAAATGCAGACTCTTCAGACAGCGGTGAAACTGTTGGCATCCTGCAGGTGGTTGTCGCTGCGCTTTTGCATGCGAGTCCTGGGTCTCATGGTAGCCTCCTTCGAGGCAGTACCGTATTCCAAACTCAAGCCTTGCAGAAGGAGATCCTGTCCAAGTGTGACAAGTTTCCGTGGTCCCTGGATTGTCAAATCCGGGTGAGCCAACTAGTCAGGACTTCCCTGGTTTGGTGGCTGAAATCCATGGCCCTTCAGTCCGGAAAGTCGTTCCTTCCCTTATACTGGACGGTTATCACAACGGACACCAGCCTGACTGGTTGGGGGGGGGAGTTTGGGGTGTTCAGTCGACACAGGGACGCTGGACACAGGAAGAATCCCGCCTGCCGATCAATGTACTGGAACTTTGGGTGATCATGCAGTGCCTCTCCACGTGGTCACAGAGGCTACAAGGGTGTCCAATCAGGATCCAGTCGGACAACGCCACGGCGGTGGTGTATGTCAACCATCAAGGAGGAACAAGAAGCTCGGCTGCAGCATCAGAAGTCGCTCACATCCTGCGGTGGGCAGAGCAGAGCGTCCTGGCTCTATCGACCGTATACATCCCCGGCATAGAAAACTGGCAAGCGGACTACCTAAGTCGCCAGATGCTGGACCAAGGAGAATGGTCGTTACACCCGGATGTGTTTCGTCTTCATTGCCTGAAATGGGGCACGCCAGACGTGGATCTCCTGGCTTCTCAGCTCAATCGGAAAGTATTGATGATGTAGCCAGGTCCAAAGATCCCTGGGCGGACGCTACAGTGGCCCAGTGGAGTCAATATTGGCTAATTTATGCCTTTCCCCCTCTGAAACTTCTTCCTTGGCTGCTCCGCAGAGTGGAGACTGGGCAAATTCCGGTGATTCTAATTGCCCCAGATTGGCCTTGGCGTCCCTGGTATGCCAAACTAGTGCGCCTGGTGGCGGATGCACCTTGTCGACTGCCGATGCGAGAGGACCTTCTCTCGCAAGGTCCTATACTGCATCCTGCTTTACAGTCGCTGGCTTTAACGGCATGGCTGTTGAAAGCCAGGTTCTGAGGGACATCGCACATGGAAGGCCTACATCTGAGGAGATGGCTTGGTGCCCACAGGCATATTCGGTTTCCAGGATCCTGCTGTTTCTGCAGCGTGGAGTGGATCAAAAATTTGCCTTAAGCACCATTAAGGGGCAGATTTCAGCCTTGGCTGCTTTCTTTTAATGACCCTTGGTGACTCATTCACTGGTGAGAACGTTTGTACAAGGGCTCCGACATGTGGCTCCTCCAGTTCGACCACCACTACCTCCGTGGGATTTGAATCTGGTGCTCTCGGTACTTCAGAAACCTCCTTTTGAGAACATCAGGGAGATTCCTCTTTTGACACTCTCTCAAAAGGTTGCCTTTCTGGTGGCCATTACATCAGTCAAGAGGGTTTCTGAGCTGGCGGCCTTGTCCTGCAAGTCCCCCTACTTGATCCTCCATAAGGATAATGCGGTGCTACGCCCGCAGCCGTCTTTCCTGCCGATGGTGGTTTCGGCTTTTCACCTGAATAGGACATTGTGCTTCCATCTTTGTGTCCTCATCCGTTGCATCCCAAAGAGGTTGCGTTACATTCCTTAGACGTGGTATGTGCTCTGCGGGTGTATCTGTCTGCTACGGCTCTGTTTCGGAGGTCGAACTGTTTGTGTCTGTGACTGGTCCGAAGAAAGGCTTGTCGGTCTCGTCTGCCACCATTTCTCGGTGGATTAGACAGATTGTGATTCAGGCTTATGCCCTCAAAGGGCGGGCGCCTCCCTTCCCTGTCACGGCGCATTCGACCAGGGCGATTGGTGCCTCCTGGGCTCTCCGACATCAAGCGTCTGTCTGACAGGTGTGTAAGGCGGCGACCTGGTCGTCTGTTCACACTTTCACTAAGTTTTACAAGGCGGACGTGCATGCATCTGCGGATGCTTGCTTCGGCCGCAAGGTTTTGAAGGTGGCTGTTTAAGGTTGCAACTCCTCCGTTGAGGAGCTCTGTTTGTTTGGTGTGAAGTTTGTTTGATTGCTGTGCCCACCCCTTGGGGACGTCCCAAATGTCAATATTTAAGAAAGCTGTGTCCCTCCATGGACGAAAGAGAAAATAGGATTTTTGTACTCACCGTAAAATCCTTTTCTCTGAAGTCCATGGACCCACCCCTCCTTTTTAAGTTTGTACTGCTTTTGAACGAACTGAGCTGCTGAGTGCAGGGTGAGGGGTTATGACCATACATGTTTTTAAATATCTAACATGTCTGCCTAGTCCTCTCCTAATAGACGGAACATAACCCAAATGTCAAGATTTAAGGAAGCTGTGTCCATCCATGGACTTCATAGAAAAGAATTTTACGATGAGTACACACATCCTATATATTTTTTTTACATCACCAGTCAGTTACCCTTATACCAGTTATATAATAACATCCTCATCATTCCTTTTCAGTTAAACTTGGAATTTTCTTTTATTATTTTGTATCTGGTTTCTATATGCCCTTTCTTCAGTATATTATATAGAGTATATGACTTCTGCTGCAGTTTATATAAAAGTGTGCACTATATAATTTAGTGATGCACATAAAAAAAATGTAAAGCCTACCAGCGAGTTTAGTGTGATAGGCCTACAAACGACAGTAAAATAGTCAGGGCTATATATAGACATCATGATACCCCAGGCGGATGTGAATGATGATGTTCTTTTGTAGGACTTCAGTTTTGTCTTCTTTTATTTCACAAAAACTACACCCAGAATGTGCCGGTGAGGATGTTGTCTGCTTTATGTGAAGACAAGAGAAAGAAATATGATTGCATATTGAGCTTTAAAACACTTAGGGGTCTATTTATGAAAGTCATAACCCCTGTATTGTAAAAATAGTCTTAAGAATATTTGATCAGAAGAGGTACAGAACATTTGACCAATATAGCAAATCACCTGTAAATGTGTTAAGCAATCAGCGCAAACAATTGATAAAACTAAGCGAAAGATGCAAGCTGAACACTGCAGGGTAATCGCATCACCTTCAATGAATATACAGAATAGAAAAATTAGTGTAGTGCAAAGAAAAGTCCATCAATAAATGTGAAGGAACTACAAGTCCCAGAGCAGAAGATGAGACCCCTCGTGAGAAGATGGAAATTCCAATCCACTGGTAATTCTAGGTGACAAGCCCTCCGCCGGCATACAAATGCTCTCACCATAAAAGGTGGAGCCCTGAATTAACAGAAGGTCAAACACGCTTGTATCCACAATCGGATGATGGTATTCGCCAGCACAGCAGTGGAACTGAAACATCCAGGGCAAGTGTGAAAAAACAAGGGGACATGTTCTAAGTGCTCTCCATTAAATCATTTAATGGTAAAGAGATGTGACAAGTGGCATAATGTAATGGCGCCAAAATCGCACTTCATATGAAAACGATAAGCTTGTGTACAAATAAAAAACACTGGATACAGAGACGACAGCAGGTGACGTCCACAAGATAGCTCCTCCCCATACGCCTTACATCCTATGGGACTTTGTCAGCGAGGGTGGGACTATCACATCACCCGGATGTTTAAATAGACAACTGGTCTCCATGAAGAGAGCGAAAGACCAGAAATGAAAGTGATCTAAGCGGTCTTGCATAGAAAAACATATAAATTATTATATGAATATAAAATATCTGGTATATACATATATATATATATATATATATATATTGTAGCGCTACCCCCTCAGGAGCCGCTGATTGATTTGGGATCTACTCGCTCTTTGCTTTGCTCACCCCTATTTAACTGGCTCGAACCCTCCCTTGACACATCAGAAACCTGGTGGGTGTATTGTGACCTCTGCTTGGCTGGGAACCACAATAGCAGGCACACAACATGAAATGACAGTGTATCAACAGTATTACCTGTTTTAATGAATGGTCCCTCCAGGTGAGAAAAGTACACTCCACAATATGATTCTGCAAGGGCCCTTGCGGGAATCAGTAGATGACAGTAATGAAAATATCTGAGCTAAGAATGGTACCATTCAGTTAAACTAAACTAGTGTAAGCAATCTATGCCCGAGAGCTCCCTCTAGCGAGCAGTCCTGCAAAACAGCTAAGGAACGTCTTAAGACTAAAGTCCACGTTGCGGCTGGTTGGTGCACGTTAATTTATAATCCGCAAATGGTAAACGATGAAAGAAGTTAGTCAAACAAGGTATCCTGAACAGCAACATTGGTGAACTAATCGCTCATCAGCGTCAGTCACTTCTGTATAATAACTATAAAGTTAGAGAACCTCTAAGTCTCAGCTAGAGGCCAAACACGTGTCTCCAGCTTGTAGGGTGGCACTAAGTTAACTGTCTGCAAAGGAGGATTGGAAGGTGAGCATGTGCTCCCTCACCCGACAGGCTTGATCCGCCTGAGTTCTTCTTAAAAGGCGTGTTGGCAGATCACTGCTCCACAGCACAAGGATCTCGGCATCAGGCTCTCCACTGTTTCAGTTGTCAGCTGGGCGGCCTCTCCGATCTCCTGGAACACGAGCTGGGTATAGTGGTCTTGCTTCCTTCTGGATGGCTGGTCTCTCGGTGGATTTAGGCCCAGCTTCAGGCCTAGCAGTATGGCTGTGCTATCCTCTGCAGCTCCGCAGAGGAGAAGATGCAGGTCCAGAGAGAGAGAGAGAGATCAGCCCCTCCCTTTCCTTAAGTAACCTCCCCCATAAGTCTGTGCAGAGGTGTCACATGTTCTGACAATGCAGGGCATTGTGGGATGTGTAGTCTGTTTCTCCTAACAGTCAATGGAGTCCATATCTCCCGCTACTTGCAGTCCCACAATGCATAACTTCTTAAAGGTATCTTACATATTTGCAAGCGTGAGCAAAGTTCCAGCGGGATTCAGGCCTGTCATTAGATCCTGACGGGATGACCCCGCTACACACTCCCCCCACCTGAAATCATTGGTCCCCAAAGAGGGAGACAGTATGTATCCTGATACATGCTTCTCAAAATACAAGCAGAGAAAGTTTGTTAGATCTCGCAAGGCAACAAACACTGTGTATTCTTTCTAACTTTGCTCAAAGCTAAACAACTCATTGGGGCTGATTTACTATCCTCTGTGCGCTGCGCTGGTTCGTGCCTTAATTAGTACTCCGGGTGAAGCCTTAATTAGGCGCATTAACCAGCGTAGCAGCCGGCGCATTGCAAGTAATATGTTAAGCCGCGCCGAGCTCCCTATAGAAGTCTATGGGTGAAATCAAAAGTGTTCATTTTAAAGGCTAATATGCAAGTTTTGTCCTAAAAAGTGTTTGGGGACCTCAGTCCTGCCCCAGGGGACATGTATCAATGCTTTTTTTATTTTTTAAAACGGACGTTTTTTTCGGGAGCAGTGAAATTAATAATGCTTAAAGTGAAACAAAAAAAGTGAAATATTCCTTTAAATTTCGTACCTGGGGGGGTGTAAAGTCAGCATGTGAAATAGCGCATGTTTCCCGCACTTAGAACTGTCCCTGCTCAAAATGACATTCAGAAGGAAAAAAAGTCATTTAAAATTCACACGCGGCTCTAATGAATTGTCGGCTCTGACAATTCAGAGAGGATTCATTCATAAAACAAACAAAAAATGTATGGGGGTCCCCCAAATTAAATTACCAGGCCCTTTAGGTCTGGAATGGATATTAAGTGGAACCCCGCCGTAAAAACAAAAAAAAAAGACGTGCGGTTCACCGCAAATATCCATACCAGGCCCTTCAGGTCTGGTGTGGATTTTAAGGGGAACTCCACCCCAAATTTAAAAAAAAATGGCGTGGATTCCCCCTAAAAATCCACACCAGACCCTTATCCGAGCACGTTAACCTGGCCGGCCGCAGAAAAGAGGGGGGGACAGAGTGCGGCCCCCCTCCCTCTCCTGAACCGTACCAGGCCACATGCCCTCAACATGGGGAGGATGTCCCCATGTTGATGGGGACAAGGGCCTCATCCCCACAACCCTTGCCCGGTGGTTGTGGGGGTCTGCGGGCGGGGGGCTTATCAGAATCTGGAAGACCCCTTTAACAAAGGGGACCCCCAGATCCTGGCCCCCCCTATGTGAAATGGTAATGGGGTACACTGTACCTCTACCATTTCACCCCCAAAAAATGTCAAAAGTGTGGGGTGAAATGGTAGAGGTACAATGTACCCCATTACCATTTCACATAGGGGGGGGCAGGATCTGGGGGTCCCCTTTGTTAAAGGGGTCTTCCAGATTCTGATAAGCCCCCTGCCCGCAGACCCCCACAACCACCGGGCAAGGGTTGTGGGGATGAGGCCCTTGTCCCCATCAACATCCTCCCCATGTTGAGGGCATGTGGCCTGGTGCGGTTCAGGAGAGGGGGGGGCGCACTCTGTTCCTCCCTCTTTTCTGCGGCCGGCCAGGTTAACGTGCTCGGATAAAGGTCTGGTGTGGATTTAGGGGGACTCCACGCCATTTTTTTTTTTTATTTGGGGTGGAATTCCCCTTAAAATCCACACCAGACCTGAAGGGCCTGGTATGGATATTTGGGGGGACCCCACGCCATTTTTTTTTGTTAAGGCAGGGTTCCCCTTAATATCCATTCCAGACCTGAAGAGCCTGGTAATTTAATTTGGGGGGACCCCCATACATTTTTTTATTTTTTTATTTTTAATGAGCAATGACTGTATTCTTTATAGCCATGAGTACTTTTAAATTACTTTTTTTTCACTTCAGAAATGACATCTTGTACAGGGACAGTTCTAAGCACGGGAAACATGCGCTTCACAGGCATGTTATACCCCCCTCCCCCCGTTTGAAATTTAAAGGAATATTTCACTTTTATTGTTTCACTTTAACCACTTCCATACTGCGCCTATTCTGGCACTTCTCTCCTCCATGTAAAAATTATATTTATTTCCTGGGAAATTACTCAGGACCCCCAAACATTATATATATATTTTTTTAGCAGACACCCTAGGGAATAAAGTGGCGGTCATTTTTTATTTGATTTCCAACGGTATTTGCGCAATAATTTTTATGGATAATGTGAAAGATGATGTTACACCGAGTAAATAGATACCTAACATGTCATGCTTTAATATTGCACACACTCATGGAATGGCGCCAAACTTCGGGACATAAAAATATCCATAGGTCGATGCTTGATTTTTTTTTTACAGGTTACCAGTTCAGAGTTACAGTGGAGGTCTAGGGCTAGAATTATTGCTCTCGCTCTAACGCAAGTGTCAATACCTCACATGTGTGGTTTGAATGGTGTTTACATATGTGGGCGGGACTTACAAGCATGTTCGCTTCTGAGTGCAAGCTACTAGGGACAGGGGCGTTTTTTTTTTTTTTGTTTTTTTTTTACCTAATATTTTTCTTTTTGCACTTTTCTGTCCCTTTTTTTTTATTTTGGATCACTTTTCTTCCTATTACAAGGAATGTAAACATCCCTTGTAATAGGACTAGTGTGTGACAGGTCCTCTTTATGGAGAGAGGCGGGGTCAATAAGGCTGGAAAGCATGGTATTGCAAAAAAAAAAAAGATCTCATGCTTTCAGCTGCAATTATGTTCGTTCAGCACAGTGGTGTAGTGTATAGCACTTTGACCTAGCAGCAAAAGGGTCGCTGGTTCGAATCCCGCCCGTGACACCATCTGCCTGGAGTTTGCATGTTCTCCCTGTGCCTGCGTGGGTTTCCTCCCACACTATAAAAACATGCTGTAAATCGGATCCGGTATAAATAAGCCCTAATATGCAGTAGTATATTTAGGTTTTGTGCTGCCCTAGGCCTGACTACATTTCTGCACCTCCTAATAGAAAAATGACCCACCCTTCCTGTCAAGGCCACACCCTGTTTTTGTATGACCCGCCCAGGAATTTTCAGGGGACACACACACTAGTTCTGGGGGGGAGGGGGGGCACTGGATTCCCTTAATTTGCATCGTTTTTCTCTCACTTCCTGTTTGGCTATGGGGCAGGAAGTGAAGGCAAATCTCCCCAATTGGACACAGATAATACAAAATAAACTGACAGGGCCTATAACCCTCCCTCACTCTATCCAAAATTAAAGAAAATAAAAAGTGTTGATTATAGTTCTAGTTGAAGTACACATTTCAGAGAGTTTTATTGAGAGGCCTAAGAAAATATAACCATGCCAATAGGCCAGGATACAGCGTTGCTAATATGTATGAATGTGTGTTAGGGCCACCCACAAACACCACCCAATGTTAACTAAAAAATTATTAATTTGCAAATAAGTATTATCTGCTCATTTTTTGGGGATGTCTGCACCCCTGATAGTGACAACATTTGTGAGGTCTCTTCACCCTTTCTAATTCAAATTCATTCACTTCCTGTCACATAGCCAAACAGGAAGTGAGGGTAAAACCATACTAATATCTTTTCTTGGGGACACAGATCAATCTAAATAGTTTCCCATTATGTAAATTGCATTCTAGCATTTTTCTGTGTACACCCCAAATTATTAGGGATCTTGGACTTTGGGGTCCATTTACTAAAGGCAACTCCACTTTGCACTACAAGTGGACAAGCAAGGAAGAAAACAAAACAACTTTGCTTCTACAGGATTGGATGTTAAAACCATCAGTGCTTCCTCTCTGATTTTCAGCAACTACGCTTGTACTGCCTCTCCCTTCCGCCCCCCTTCTTTTCTAGTCATACGAAGCATTCCATGTGTTATGCTCACATAATTGACCCCATATGAGGTATATTGACCCTTTATGACACAATTTTGACACTATTATTTAATTCACAAAATTTCTTTTCTCTTTTTCACCTTAATATCACCTTCTTTTTATACGGTATGTACTTAGACCCAAATAATATAATACACTATAGATGAACAATCTGTTTCAACAGATCCTCCTCTCTCCCTACTCATTCACCCCTGTACAGCCCCAAAAAACAACTATACTGTGAGTCTCCGACCAATAAATCTGTTTACACTAATGACCCCCTAAAAATAAATTAATGAATAGTGATTGGTCTAAAAAAGCATGCATATCTATATAGAATTGTTTGATATGTTAGTGTAATGAATATCTGACCGGTGTCTAATACATTTTAAAAAAATGTATATATATTTTTTAGCTATTATTTTTGAAATATGAGAAACTTTTTAATTCTTCTTTGTTTATGATTGAGATGAATGTTTTAATTCTTTATTTAGCGCAGTGTCCCTGACATCAGGGATTATGCGTTATGTGTATTCATAGTAATAATGTCTGTCAGGCCAGTGCGGTGCAGCATTGGGCTGTGTTATGGTTCTTTGAACCTTTGTCTCCTAATTCTCCACTTGAGCTGTCATTTTTACAACCTTCTGCTAACTCTTCTTATTTCCTGTTCACAATACCAATCTAGATAAAGATTCACTAAGCCGACGAGGGAAGCTTGTATTCTGTGTGCATGTTTCCTGTCGGCTATGGAGTTCCCCTCCCCTCCTCTTCCCCTGCAGGATTGTCTATTGGTGGGCTCTGGCGGCGTGTCCGCCCTATTGGGCGGATCCTATGCTGATCCGTCGATGTGTACTGTGTGACGCCGCTGGGCGTCCCCATCGTAACCCACGTGGGGACAACCATGTGATGCACATCCACCTCCATATCTCGAGGCAGTACTTTGCCCTCCCACTCGATCTTTCAGGCCTCTGATTGGGCGCGATGCTTGTCGCACCCGCCCCCATCAGTAACCAACTCTGGAGACACTCTAGGCTATGAGTTGGTCATGTGATGGGCGATCGATTATGACGTCATCACGGGGGCGACGGTCTACGCCGATCCAGCTGACCTAGCTTATCAACAATCAGGTAAGGGGATATAAAACTGACACAGCACACCTTACAATTGTATCGGCGTCATCGCTTCCCTGGGGACACATGCGGTACTCACTTTGCTGATCAGGCTGCAGGTATACTAAATCGTTACAAACTTCAATACTAGGGCTGTAATATCACTATTTATTTTTTACCCATGGTATTTTCCTCTCTGCTTGGACTTACCCTGGTGTATATCTGTGTTTTTTTTGTAGGAACTAGCTCTGGGAATCCTATATAATACCCTTGGGTTTATATACCCAGGATCTTTTGGATTGCCCTATCATATGCTATTATCTATGCTGTTTAGCCCAGCACTGTGAAACTTTGAATTACCGCATGCTATAGATCCCTGGATCCGAATTTTTAGTGCCCACCAGCACTTGACTGTCTGAACACTTGTATGCTTACAAATCAGTGTTGTTGGTGAGTAAGCGTTTATCCATGCCGGCGGTAGCTGCTCTTTATCAATCCTTCTTTCTCTCCCCCCCTTTTTTCTGCCCCCCCCCTCCTTCCCCTACTGTGTTCCAGACAAACAATATACTGATTTATGTTTAAAGTCCAATTCTATATTATTTACAGATTATTTCCCCACGTCGGGCTGGCTTGATATAGTCTGTCCGCCCAGCCACTGTGGGGCTAACACGCTATTGTCGCTTGTCTACCCCCAATGCGACCTATTTTTGTAAGTTACATTTTGTTGTTACATATTCAATATATATATTTTTTTCCCCTTCCCCTCCTTATCCGTATGCAAACTCTCTATGATGCTCTCCCCTTCTTTCCTTTCTTTCTTTTTCTTATCTATATTCTCTCTTGATGGGCTTTGGGTGACACACTACCCCCCCTGCTGTACCGCACCCGTACTGATAGACATAAATAATCTTCTTAGTTTTATAAACTGTTTTTGGTTTTTTTTATTTACTGTATTATGTATATATTTTTTACTGTACACAAGAAACCCTCTTTTTATATATGTATACTTGTGAACTCATTGTTTTCTTGTATATATGTTTCAGTAGATGCAATATCTTATGCTCCTGAGGAAGCGCTAAGCGCGTAACATGTAGAGCAAGCTCTTCACCAAATCTTTGGAATACTACACTGGATATGCAACTCAACATTGTACCTGTAACTGTGCTCTCTAAATGAAGCCTATATATGATATGATTGTATATTGTTGTAATCACAGTTGTGGTATTAGTTGCTGACCTAATTTCGCTAATTTTTTTGATTTTATGTCATTCCACTTTTATGATATTTCATACTAAATACATTTCTAGTTTTCTACATCTATTGGTACTGTGTGCCCTTAAAGCCCAACTTATTAGTCCTTTTCTCAATGTACTGCAGAGTGGCTTTGCCTTTACTAAACCCCAAACTAAATAATCATTTGGGGCAGGGATCCTCAAACTACGGCCCTCCAGCTGTTGTAGAACTACACATCCCATGAGGCCTTGTAATGCACTGACATTCACAGACATGACTAGGCATGAAGGGAATTGTAGTTCCTGAACAACTGGAGGGCCGTAGTTTGAAGACCCATGATTTGGGGTGTACACAGCAGTGCTGGAGTGCAATTTGCTTAATGGGGACACTAGTTAGATTGACCTGTGTCCCCAAGAAAAGACACTGGTAGGGTTTTAACCTCACTTCCTGTTCAGCTGTGTGACAGGAAGTGAAGCCAATTTTAAGAAAAGGGACACAAAGTTCAACCCAAAAAAAAACACAAGCAGGGGTTCTAACACTCACTTGGCTTCCCTCAAACACCCACAATTTGAATAGGATTGCCTTGCGCTAGATTTAAGCACAGTGCTGTAAATCAGCACTTCAAGCCTGTCCGCCAACACCCCATGTTTTCAGGTTTTCCTTCATCTTGCACATGTGCTTTAAAAGACAGTCTGTACAGCAATTCTTGATAAGAGAAATCCACAAAACATGTCCTGTCGGGGGTACTTGAGGGCTGAGGACCACTGCAGTAAAAAGAAAATACTTACCACTTTGTCTTTTTAATTTCCTGGTGAATAAACATGGCAAACATTTCATGATTACACACCAGGAAAGAAGCTTAGACAAAAATCACACCTAATTTGTTAGGCCCAAACCTATTTCAGCTGCAGCTGTCAAAATATGTAGCATGAAAAAGTTACAAAAAACAAACTTCAAAATTTGAAAGTAATTTTTATTGGTCAACAAAACAAGGAAAGCAAAAAAGACAAACAAACAAAAATACATTTCAAAAATCAAAATAAACATAGGTTAACCGTCCCAACATCTTCAGAATTTTTTTTCAAAATAAGGCAGCAGAGACAAATACATCAAAGTGATCATCATTTAAAAATAAACAAAAAACATTGGCAAAATAAAAATAAACATGCTCCAAACCACATTTCTGTTTAGCAACAACATTCCTGCCAGCTTGCCCCTCTGAGGGCAGCTGAGGACTGCTCGATCCACGCTTTTTATAACATGTGTGCTAATTAATTAATTTCAGTCTCTAGTTTGGGTGAGCTTGTAAGTGCTTACACCTGGTAAGGATGTCCTTAAATTACTAACCCGCCCACTCTCTATGAGCATCCAAGTGATTTTCACCCTTTAAAAAGAAAGGAAAAATGTCTGAGCAGGCTCAGTTCATCTCACATGCAGGAACAAAGCTGCAATGGCTGCTGAAAGCATGAGAGCTTTTTTTTCCCCCTGAACTCATGCTTTCCAGCCTGAAGGGGAGGTCTTAGTGAATTATTACGTAACAAAAATAAATAATAATTAAAATGCCCCTGTCCTCCCAGTCAGAAGCGAACTCGCACATTTTTTTCTTCAGGTTAACAGTTTAGAGTTACAGAGGAGGTTTAGTGCTAAAAGTATTGCTCTCGCTCTAACGCACGCGTCAATACCTCACATGTGTGGTTTAAACGATGTTTACATATGTGGGCGGGACTTGTGTAAGTCCCGCCCACATATGTAAACACTGTTCAAACTACACATTTGAAGTATTGACGCGTGCGTTAGAGCGAGAGTAATACTTTTAGCACTAGACCTTCTCTGTAGCTTTAAACTGGTAACCTTAAAAAAAAAATCTCGCCTATGGGGATTTTAAAGTACTGAAGTTTGGCGCCATTCTATGAGTGTTTGCAATAGTAAAGCGTGACATGTAAGGTATCTATTTACTCGGTGTAACATCATCTTTCACATTATCACCAAAAATTGGGCTAACTTTAGTGTTTTGTTGTTTTTTAACCACTTGAGCCCTGGACCATATTGTTGGTCAATGACCGGGACAGTTTTTGTGATTCGGCACGGCGTCGCTTTAACTGACAATTGCGCGGTCATGCGACGTGGCTCCCAAACAAAATTGGCAACATTTTTTTCCCACAAAGAGAGCTTTATTTTGGTGGTATTTGATCACCTCTGCGTTTTTTTATTTTTTAGAGCTATAACCAAAAATAGAGCGACAATTTTAAAAAATAAAGAATAATTTTGACTTTTTGCTATAATAAATATCCCCAAAAATATATATTATAAAAAAAAAAATCCCTCAGTTTAGGCCGATACGTATTCTACATCTTTTTGGTTCCAAAAAATCGCAAATAGCGTTTATTGATTGGTTTGGGCAAAAGTTATAGCGTCTACAAAATAGGGGTTATTTTTATGGCATTTTTGTTAATTTTTTTTTTTTTACTAGTTATTGCGGCGATCAGCGATTTTTATCGGTACTGCGACATTATGGCGGACACATCGGACACTTTTTTGGAACCATTGGCATTTTTCTAGCGATCAGTGCTATAAAAATGCATTGCTTACTATAAAAATGCCACTGGCAGGGAAGGGGTTAACACTAGGTTCAAGGGAAGGGGGGGTGGGACTGACATGGGTAAATGACAGATCGCTGTTCATGAAGGGGAACTCCAGACCAAAAAAAAAAATAACGTGGGTTCCCCTCCAGGTGCATACCAGGCTCTTAGGCTTGGTCTGGAACATAAGGGGTTAAACCCGCGCCAAAAACCAGCGCGGGGTTCCCCCCCAGATCCAGACCAAGCCCTTATCCCAAGCACGCAGTCTGACCGGACAGGAATAGGGGGGGGACGAGCGAGCGCCCCCCACTCCTGAGCCATACCAGACCGCATGCCCTCGACATGGGGGAGTGTTTGCTTTGGGGGAGGGGGCACTGCCCCCCCCACCCCAAAGCACCCTGTCCCCATGTCGATAGGGACAAGAGCCTCTTCCCGACAACCCTGGCCGTTGGTTGTCGGGGTATGCGGGCAGGGGGCTTATCAGAATCTGAGAGCCCCCTTTAATAGGGTGGCCCCCAGATTCCGCCCCCCCCCCACCCTATGTGAATGAGTATGGGGTACATTGTACCCCTACCCATTCACCTGGGGAAACATTTTAAAAAAAATAACCACACACATTTATAAATTAATTTATTAGTCAGCTGGGGGTCTTCTGCCGGGGCCCCTCACCACCACCCCATTGGTGCACCTACCCCACCGGTCTTCTGCGCCGTCTTCCGCCGGGACCCCCTTCACCATGAAGCTCCTTGCTTATGGGGGAGGGTCCCGGGCTTCGTCTCTTTCTTCCGGGGGGTGCACCTACCCCCTCCCCCGGTCTTCTGCGCTGTCTTACGCCGGGACCCCCTTCACCATGAAGCTCCTTGCTTATGGGGGAGGGCCCCGGGCTTCGTCGCTTTCTGCCCGGGGGGGGTGCCTCTCGATGGCCTTTTCTGCCTTGCACCTCCGCGGGGGCCAGGGGTTGTCTCCGCTGTCTTCCGCCGGAGGGCGCCACCCTACGGGCTTCTGCGGTGCCTTATTGACTTATATAGGGCAATGCCACCATGTGACCTCAACCCATGTGACATCACATTCCCATCATGCCCAGGGAATGTGATGTCACATGGGTTGAGGTCACATGGTGGCATTGCCCTATATAAGTTAATGCCCACCGCTCAGATGGCATGTCAGCGCGAGACCTCGTCGTGTCAACATCGAATGGAAGAGAAGGGAGAAGACAGCGGAGACAAGCCCTGGGCTCCCGGAGGAGACAGGCAGAAGAGGGAACAGAGAAGAAATAAGCAGAAAGAAAGCCCTGGGCTCCGCGGGGGAGTCAGGCAGAAGAGGGAACAGAGAAGACAGCGGAAAGAAAGCCCTGTCCCCCGGAGGAGACAGGCAGAAGAGGGAACGCCAAGACAGCAGAGAAAAGACCGGGAGTTGGCGCACCCCCGGCAGAAGACGAACAAGCCCGGAGCCCTGGCGGAAGGCACCAGAAAGACCGGGGGATAGGTGCCATCCCCCGGCAGAAGTCGCCGAAGTCCGGATGCCCCCCTAATGAAAAAGAGCTCAAATGGGTTGGGGGGCCTCGGCGGAAGGCACCAGATAAGACCGGGGTGGGATGGCGCCCTCCCCCGGCAGAAATCGGCGAAGCCCAGGGTCCCGGCGGAAAATCGGGAGAGAAGAAACCCCCCCCTTCTGAAAGAGCTAAAGAAGAAAGGGGGGGCCCCGGAGCTGACTAATAAATTATTTTATTCTGTGTGGTGTGTTTTTTTTACGTTACACTTCTTCCCCAGGTAAATGGATAGGGGTACGATGTACCCCATACTCATTCACATAGGGTGGGGGGCCGGCGTCTGGGGGCCCCCTTATTAAAGGGGGCTCGCAGATTCCGATTAGCACCCGCCCGCATACCCCGACAACCAATGGCAAGGGTTGTCGGGAAGGGGCTCTTGTCCCTATCGACATGGGGACAAGAGTGCTGTGGGGTGGGGGGGCAGTGCCCCCCTCCCCCACAGCACACACTCCCCCATGTTGAGGGCATGCGGTCTGGTACGGCTCAGGAGGGGGGGGGGGGCGCTCGCTCGTCCCCACCCCCATTTCTGTCCGGCCAGACTGTGTGCTTGGGATGAGGGCTTGGTATGGATCTGGGGGGGAACCCCGCGCCGATTTTCGGCGCGGGTTTAACCCCTCACGTTCCAGACCAAGCCTAAGAGCCTAATGTACCCCTGGAGGGGGACTCGCGACGGTTTCTTGTTTGAAATTTGGCGCGAAGTTCCCCTTCATGGTCAGCGCAGGCTGAAAACAGGTTGGAGATTCCCGTGTTCCGCATCACGCAGCGCAATTACGGGTACGCCGCTTGGTATTTATCATTTCTGCGTACTGACAAGGCGCACAGGAAGCTCCGAAATTTCTCTGTACGCATGCCCAGTATGAAAATGAACCTCCCGAGGTTCAGGCGCACTGTGCAAGCGTACGGGGATCGGTTTCCAAAAATCACTTTCACTTTCAATTCGGCCCGCCAAACACATTCAAACACATGTCACTACACTTCCCCCGCATCACCCCACCTCCCCCCCTAATAAACTCCCGCCCGAATCCCCGATATTTACATTTCAATGTGCCGTGCGCCAGGTCTATAGTGGTGCACAATGCGCCCTCTCCTGGGCGCACTAAGCACTTTAGTAACTAAGGAAATACACTGCACTAGCAGCGTATTTCTTTAGTAAATGTCAAAACGGCTGCTACTCCTGCTTTTGCTCCATGAGTCATGGAGCAAAGGCTTGGTAAATCAGCCCCATTGTCTGACACAGGGTGGACAGGGGATCCTCCCACCAATCATTGGGTATGGGCAGGCTACCCTGTCCACTGTTTACCAGCACCAAATTATTAGATTCAGATGTGTCAGGGGGTGAGCAGGGGTTATCCTCCACTAAATTTACAGCTGGAGGATCACACAAAACATTGGACCTTTTTGAGGTGAGGATAGCTTCTTCAGAACACTCTCCCAATTGGCTATAGGTCAACCTCTTTGGAGGATGGATGACTCTTCGTTCCTTTGGTTCTTTCGGCATTGGGGAGTTAGAAGGAACAGGGTCTATTTCACTATTCTGAAGAGCAGCATCTCCTGAACCATTTAAGTCTCCATTTGGTGGACTTGAGGCCTCCATGAAACCTTCTGTAGAGTACAAATCAACATCATCCTCTAATTCTTCATTAAGCACATTCTGAGGTATGAATTCATGGGCCTCTGGCCAAAGTGTTCCCACTAATTGTCACTTCAGATGATGGCAGGAACAAAGTACTAGGCTCTGGTTGTTGAGGGGACCATAACCACTCTTCAGGTCCATTACACGTAACCACTGACAGACTCTGTAGTGAATCCTCGATCCGAGGGGTAGTATACTGGTCAGGGATAGTCCGCTTGTTGAGGGTTCTGTAGTCGATACACAACCTCAAAGAGCCATTTTCTTCCTTATCACTACTATGGGAGAAGCATAAGGACTCCTGGATTCACGGATAGTTCGGGTCATTTTCAACTCTGCCAGCTGCTCCCTGAGATCTTCCAAATCTGTCAGGGGAACTCGTCGGACCCGCTCTCTGAAAGGCTTGTCTTCTTTCAGTCGGATCCGGTGGGTGGCGCTTTTTGCACATCCGACATCGAACTCAGTCTTTGAGAATATCTTCTGCCACCTGCCGAGTTGAGCTTCCATCCTCTCTTTCAAGCCTGGTGGGAGTTCAGCACCATCAGGTTTGTGACTCTTCTCTGAGTCTTCCATCTTCCGGCCTTCCTCTAGATCGGAAGAGCCAACGGGGGTGGCTTGATGCTCCCGGCCCAGCAGCACTCTGGCTGGCACCTTGACAGGGTTGGTAGTGGTATTCCTGATGTTTACGGATACTCTCCCACGGTTTTTCTCCAATACTTTCAATGGGATCACTTCAGGTATTACCTCCAATCCCTCCGAGGGTCCACCCGGGTCGGGTTCAAGGACAAGAAACGGGCCTGGTTGAGACCAGGTGAGTTTGACTGGAGCCCTGAGGCAGGCCACTTCTCCGGGTTGCAGGACCCTTAGGCCCCGTACACACGAGAGGATATCCACTGGAAACGGTCTGCCGGACCGTTTCCAGCGGATAAATCCTCTGGCGGATTTGGATCTGATGGCTGTACACACCATCAGATCGAAATCCGCGCGGAATACATCCGCGGTGACGTGTCGCACCATCGCGGCGACGATGACGCGGCGACGTGCGCCACGCTGAAAGGTAAAAACTTCCACGCATGCGTCGAATCATTACGACGCATGCAAGGGAGGGGAGCGGACGGACTGATCCGGTGAGTCTGTACAGACGACCGGATCAGTCCGCTGGACTGGATTCCAGCGGATAGATTTCTTAGCATGCTAAGAAATTTTTATCCGCTGGGAATCCGTCGGCTGGATTTTTATCCGCCGGGAAATGTCCGCTCGGACGTACACACGACCGGATCTGTCTGCTGGAACTGATCCGCGGATCAATCCCAGCAGATAGATCCGGTCGTGTGTACAAGGCCTTATGGTTCTTCCTAACCGCCAGATCCTTCCTATTCCTTCTTCAGGGGCCTTCTTCTCCATCACCAGCTGGTGGTACACTCTCATTAACATTGGATGGACACTTTGAGCTGAGACCCCCACTTCTTCAGTTAGGGGGGTCAGGACTGGAGTCTTCGGACCAAAGCTGTGTTCGTCCCTATGATGAGGGAGCCCTTATGGGCCCCTGGCGGCCGAGGACAGACTATCGCCAGGGTGTCAAAGGTTTCTATTACTCCAGCTATTGAGGGATCAAAAGTCAGGCATATTGGTAGATACCCATCATAAGGAAAACTCTGAGTTCCGATGCCCTGGTATCCAGGAGGGCTTTGGTGTAGATCTCCTTCCACTTGAATGGGTACTAGTGGGGAAGGCCCCACTAGATTTTCAGGGAACTTCCGAGGTGTATTTTTCCCTCTTTCTCCTGCAACTTGTATTCTCACTCCTCTATTGCGAGGATCCCTTCTCGCCCCCATCCAATCACGTGGGCGGGAATTTGGAGGTGGCCTTTGAGGGGGTTTCTCTTTCTGCCTCTGTCCCTCTGTTTCTTGTTTCATATTGGAGCTGTCTACGATAGGCAGGCTTCCGGTTGGCTCCTTCACCGGGGCCCTCTGAAGTTTTCTGCCGGCCTGTACATTGGCTGGTTGGCGTTGACTGGGCTGGGACAAACTTCTCGGGTGTGTCCTATCCCTTCGCAGTTGAAACAGAAGATAAACCTTCTGGGCTTATTTTGTTGGTCGGAAGGCCCATAGGCGGGCTTCTCGGTTTTATCCCTACTATCTCCGTCAATTGAGACACTTGTGTCTTTAGGAGTTCAACTTGGGGATCATGGTCCTCGGTGGCCACAACACGCACTCGTGCAGGAGTCTCTGTGGCTTGGTACTTGCTCTTCTGATCTAAGAGGTCCTCCTCCTGTCGAATGATCCGGATCAGATCAGGATACCCCAACACCCCCGCTTCCTGGTTGGGTTCGTAACTGAAAGACAATGGGTCCATGGGCTGGGCTCCCCTTATCACTTGTTGGAAGCGAGTTTTACCCACTTGTCTTGAATCTATCCCTTTCTTTAACAACATCCGGTGCAGAATCTTATCCAAGCGGCCAACAAATTCCGATAGCTTTTCTCCCTTCCTTTGGAAGCAGTGTTCTAATTGGCAACAGAGCTCACTGATATTTTCAGTCCTTCCGAACACATTCTGTAAAACATCCAGATAATCTTGGGCAGTGCAATTATCTTTGCTATGCTTGAGGTTGCGTATAGCCTCTAGAACTGGCCCTTGGAGACTCTCCATAATCCTCTGCTTCTTGTTCTTCTCTGGGACTCCCCATTCTTCCAGAGCTTGGGTGGCATGATCCATCCACTCCTCAAAACCATCCTCTGAGGATGGCACAGGGTGTTTGCCGGAGAAAATCCTCAGTTTCCTATATCCTGTCATCAAGTAATCTGGGGAATCCTTTTTGCACTGGGCTATGATTTCCTCCAGGACAGCAGATAACTCTGGGTTGATATCCTTAAGTGGTGCATTGGCAGGCCCCTTCTTTTTTCTCTCTGAAGTTCCATTAGGTGCCAGGGGACTAGAGGAAGTAGAAGCATTTGCACTTAAAGAAGTAGGAGCAGCTGACTCTTCTTCAGGTTGTGTCAGGAAAAGCTCTGTGCCATTGGTGGCCTCCACACTAGGGGTTTTAAAACAGTCTGGAACTCCTTCTTTCCATTCACATAGGGCAAAGGTATGTGGGATGGTATCATCCACCCCTGTGTCCATCACCCAGAATTTCGGATCTGGAGACAGAGTTTTCAGGACTGAGGCCTCGTACACACGACAGAGTTTCTCGGCAGAATTCACCGAGAAACTCGGTCAAAACCCGGATTCTGCCGAGAAACTCTGTCGTCTGTACAGTTTTGGCTCGATGGAGCCGCCGAGGAACTCGACGAGAAAATAGAGAACATGTTCTCTATTTTCTCGTTGTCCTCGTTCTTCTATGGGAGAAGCCGGCCCGCCGAGCTCCTCGGCGGCTTCATCCCAAAACTTGACGAGGAACTCGACGTGCCAAGCACGTCGAGTTCCTCTGTCGTGTGTACGGGGCCTAAGAGTACTTCCTCTTCAGTCCAAGTTTCTCCCCGCACTTCTACTACTAGGCCTTTCTCTACAGGAACATTCTCTTCTTTGCACCACTTTGATGCAGCAGCTGCATCCATGGCTGATCTTGGCAAGGGTGAGGTTCAGTATGAGGGGAATTTTTTTTTTTTCTTGTTGAGTGGTAGACTCCCAGACGAGCCCCCATGTGTAGCGCTACCCCCTCAGGACCCGCTGATTGATTTGGGATCTACTCTCTCTTTGCTTGGCTCACCCCTATTTAACTGGCTCGAACCCTCCCTTGACACATCAGAAACCTGGTGGGTGTATTGTGACCTCTGCTTGGCTGGGGCCACAATAGCAGGCACACAACATGAAATGACAGTGTATCAACAGTATTACCTGTTTTAATGAATGGTCCCTCCAGGTGAGAAAGGTACACTCCACACAGTTAATATATTTAAACCAAAGAAGATAAGTTTACTTTATATAGGTTGGAGGAAGCAAATATGGGTTTGAAACACAGGTAAACAATTATTATGCAATGACACAATATGATTCTGCAAGGGCCCTTGCAGGAATCAGTAGATGACAGTAATGAAAATATCTGAGCTAAGAATGGTACCATTCAGTTAAACTAAACTAGTGTAAGTAATCTATGCCCGAGAGCTCCCTCTAGCGAGCAGTCCTGCAAAACAGCTAAGGAACGTTTCGAGACTAAAGTCCACGTTGCGGCCGGTTGGTGCACGTTAATTTATAATCCGCAAATGGTAAACAATGAAAAGAAGTTAGTCAAACAAGGTATCCTGAACAGCAATGTTGGTGAACTGATCGCTCATCAGCGTCAGTCACTTCTGTATAATAACTATAAAGTTAGAGAACCTCTAAGGCCCCATACTCACGAGCAAACATGTCTGCTGAAACTGGCCCGCAGGCCAGTTTCAGCAGACATGTTTGGTCGTGTGTGGGCGCGAGCGGGCCGAATTCCAGCAAACATTTGCCCGCCGGGCCTTTTCCCAGCAGACAAATATTCCTGGACTTGTTTTAAAACAGCCCGCTGGAATTCAGCCCGCTCGGACATGTACGGTCGTCAGTACAGACCTACCGTACATGTCCAGCCGCCCGCCGTGCCTCGCATGCGTCGAATGACTTCGACGCATGCGTGGAAGCATTTTAAAGGCGGGCCGCCCACGTCGCCGCGTCATTGTCGCGGCGACACCGCGTCATCGACGCGGCGACACCGCGGACACGCCCCGCGTATTGTTTACGCGCGGACTTCTGTACGATGGTGTGTACAACCATCGTACAGAAGCCCTCTGGCAGACATGTATGGTGAAAACGGTCCGACGGACCGCTTTCACCATACATGTTTGTCCGTGTGTACCCGGCCTAAGTCTCAGCTAGAGGCCAAACACGTGTCTCCGGCTTGTAGGGTGGCACTAAGTTAACTGTCTGCAAAGGAGGATTGGAAGTTGAGCATGTGCTCCCTCACCTGACAGGCTCGATCCGCCTGAGTTCTTCTCAAAAGGCGTGTTGGCAGATCACTGCTCCACAGCACAAGGATCTCGGCATCAGGCTCTCCACTGTTTCAGTTGTCAGCTGGGCGGCCTCTCCGATCTCCTGGAACACAAGCTGGGTATAGTGGTCTTGCTTCCTTCTGGATGTCTGGTCTCTCGGTGGATTGAGGGCCAACTTCAGGCCTAGCGGTATGGCTGTGCTATCCTCTGCAGCTCCGCAGAGGAGAAGATGCAGGTCCCGAGAGAGAGAGATCAGCCCCTCCCTTTCCTTAAGTAACCTCCCCCATAAGTCTGTGCGGAGGTGTCACATGTTCTGACTACGCAGGGCATTGTGGGATGTGTAGTCTGTTTCTCCTAAGAGTCAATGGAGTCCATATCTCCCACTACTTGCAGTCCCACAATGCATAACTTCTTAAAGGTATCTTACATATTTACAAGCGTGAGCAAAGTTCCAGCGGGATTCAGGCCTGTCATTAGATCCTGATAGGATGACCCCGCTACACATTATATATATATATATATATATAAAGGCATAGGCCCGAATTCGGAGACGAGTTACGACGGCGTATCTCCGGATACGCCGTCGTAACTCTGAGTTGCGGGGTCGTATCTATGCGACTGATTCATAGAATCAGTTACGCATAGATTTCCCTAAAATCCGACTGGCGTACGTGTCTTACACCGTCGTATCTTAGGCTGCATATTTACGCTGGGCACTAGGTGGCGCTTCCGTAGATTTACGCGAGGAATATGCAAATAAGGTAGATACGCCGATTCAGAAACGTACGTCCGCCCGGCGCATTTTTTTACGTCGTTTACGTTAGGCTTTTTCCGGCGTAAAGTTAGTTACGTCGTTTAGTTACATCGTTTGCGAATAGGGCTGTACGTAAGTTACGTTCACGTCGAAAGCATTGACGATTTGCGGCGTAATTTCGGCGTAAAGGTCAATGACGCCGACGTGTGCGTCATTGACGTAAAGTCGTATTCAAGAACGATTTAGGAAAATTACGTACCCGACGGGAAAAGACGACGCGGATCCCACGCCATACTTAACATGGCATACGGCGGACTGGTGTAAGGTTACCCCTCATATAGCAGGGGTAACCTTACACTTGCGCAAACGACGGCTACGCGACGCGAATTCGTTCGGCAATCGGCATATCAGGCTCATTTGCATAGTCAAATGAGACCTGAACGTAAACGCCACCTAGCGGCCAGCGGCGAATTACATTTAAGATCCGACAGTGTAAGTCACTTACACCTGTCGGATCTTGGTCGTATCTATGCGAAAATGATTCTAGGAATCACTCGCATAGATACCCGGGTCAAAAAACAGAGATACGACGGTGTTTCCTGAGATACACTGTCGTAACTCTGCTGAGAATCTGGCCCAGATATGCCTAAGATCCGACAGGTGTAACTGTGTTACACCGTCGGATCTTAGGCTGCAATTCCCGACCGTCCACTAGGTGGCGTTTCGGTTTATTTGCGTGACGATTATGCAAATGAGGAGATACGCCAATTCCGAAACGAACGACCGCCTGGCGCTTTTTTTTTACTTTGTTTGCGTTCGGCTTTTTCCGGTGTATAGTTACCCCTGCTTCTATGAGGCGCAGCCAATGTTAAGTATGGTTGTCGTTCCCGCGTCGAATTTAGTTTTTTTACGTCGTCTGCGTACGTCGATTCACAAAAGCGCTGGACGCGAGTTACGCTCATGGCGAAACCAATGACGTCCTAGCGACGTCATTGGGAGCAATGCACGCCTGGAAAATTCGCGGACGGCGCATGTGCAGTTAAATCGGCGCGGGGACGCGCCTGATTTAAATACTACACTCCCCCCTAGCCGTGGAATTTGAATTCCGCCGGGGGATTTAAGATACGCCGCCGCAAGTTTTGAGGTAAGTGCTTTGTGAATTAGCATTTGCTTTAAAAAATTGCGGCGGCAGATCTTAAATCACATAGGTTACGCGGATCTAAAGATCCGCTAACCTATGTGAATCTGGCCCAGTGTGTGTTCTCAAGCCTTTTTTAATATTATTCACGTGTTCAGCTATGCAACACCCATCAGTCTCGATGTCCACAATCACACTAGAGCATGTAGCAAATCACCTAAAACTATATACTAATAACATTAGACCAATATAGCCAATTGCTTAACATAATAGGCTAAGAACATTTAACCAATAAGGCAAATAGCCTAATATCGGAGCCAGTACAAGGATTTTTGTTTACTTAGGCGAAGGTGTATTTGTGCGCCTGCAACATTGTAAAAACCCCTACATGTCATGAGTTTAGAGTTACGCAGGAGCACTGGTGGTAAAATGAATGCTCTCATGCTGGCTTATATATAACTTGCATTGGACAATTACCATTTTCATATGTAGGTAACCCCAACCTACATTTTTTTGTAGGTGTGGGTGTGTGTAGGGGCTCTAAAACCTTCTTTTTTTTTTTATGTATCTTTATGTACTTTAAAACATTTTTGGTTTATTTTTTATTTATTTTACATAACTTTTTTATAGCCCCCCTATGTGATAGCATATAGGGGAGACACCCTGGGTTTATTAAACCCTGGATGTCTCCTCTCTGATCCACTGCAGATGATACACTGCAGCTGATAACACAGACCATGGCGGCACATTGTTGTGGAAGTGATAGGGGGCTTCACAGGCCCTTGTATCACTTCCACAGGAAAGTCGACAGTCGGCTTTACTAAAGTACACACACTGGTGGCCACTATGTGTGTAAAAGAACACGTCTGCAGCACTGAAAAAATCCCAATCCCAGCAAATGGCTGATGTTTTGGATTTTACCGCCCCACATAAGGGGGCTGGTTAAACCACCTTATGGTAGATCCGGCCTTTCCTAATACTATGGGTGAAAGACATTGGATCAGAATATTGGATCAGAATATTGGGCCAGATCCACAAAAGAGATACTCCGACTTAACTGCTGTTCAGTCTGTGTGTAACTTTGGAAACGATCCTCAAAAGGCTTTTTCCAAAGTTAGGCAGAAGATCCGGCATGTGTAATTGAATTACACTGCCGAATCTTAGGATGCAGTACCGCATCCGCCGCTGGGGGCATTTCGAGTCGAAATGCCGTTTCTAGTATGCAAATTAGCACTTAAGGCGATCCACAAAGCTTTCCAGCTTCCTTTTTGCGCCGTAAGTGTTATTTTGCAAGTGTAAAATTAGGGCTGGTTCTACAAAGTGTAAACTAGTCACACCATGTAAAAGCCCATTCCAGCGACGGCATTTGGTATGCTTTCCCGAGGGAGAACTCCACGGCAATTTGTAAAAACAAAACCGGCATGGGTTCCCCCCCAGGAGCATACCAGGCCCTTAGGTCTGGTATGGGTTGTAAGGGGACCCCCCCTACGCCGAAAAATCGACGTAGGGGGTCCCCCTACAATCCATACCAGACCCGTATCCAAAGCACGCTACCCGGCCGGTCAGGAATGGGAGTGGGGACGAGCGAGCGCCCCCCCCCTCCTGAGCCGTGCCAGGCCGCATGCCCTCAACATGGGGGGGTTGGGTGCTCTGGGGCAGGGGGGCGCACTGCGGGCCCCCCCACCCCAGAGCACCCTGTCCCCATGTTGATGAGGACGGGACCTCTTCCCGACAACCCTTGCCATTGGTTGTCGGGGTCTGCGGGCGGAGGCTTATCGGAATCTGGGAGTCCCCTCAAATAAGGGGGCCCCCAGATACCGGCCCCCCACCCTAAGTGAATGGATATGGGGTACATCGTACCCCTATCCATTCACCTGTAGGCAAAAAGTTAGTTAGTAAACACACAACACAAGGCTTTTTAAAATATTTTATTATTCTGCTCCGGATGCCCCCCCTGTCTTCGTTATTAGCTCAATTAGCAGGGGGGGCTTCTTCTTCCGCTCTCCGGGGGTCTTCTCCGCTCTCCGGGGGTCTTCTCCGCTCTCCGGGGGGGGCTTCTCCGGACTCCGGGGGGCTTCTTCCATCTTCTCCCCTCTTCCGCTGTTGACTCGGCGAACCCCGGTTCTTCTGCAGCTCTCCGGTGCCTTCTTCTTCAGCGCTGGCTGCCTGCTATGTTTGTGTGTTAGCTCGATTTCAAACAGGCAGCCAGCGCGGTCTTCTGTGACGTCAGGGTCTTGTCTTCTGTTCTTCCGATGTTGCCTCGTCGCCTGTTGTCGCTGTAATGATGGAAGCGCGCCTTGCATCCCATTTATATAGGCATCACCGTCCCATCATGCTCCGGCAGGTACCCACGTGGTGGGTGCCAACCCACGTGCACCCACCACGTGGGTACCTACCGGAGCATGATGGGACGGCAACTTTTTTAAGCCGTCGCGATCCTCAAAACTCGGCGTAACGTAACTTCGCGCATGCGCAGTACGGCCGGCGCGGGAGCGCGCCTCATTTAAATGGGACTCGCCCCATTTGAATAGGAACGCCTTGCGCCGGCGGAATTTTAGTTACACAGCCTGAAATTTCTAGATAAGTGCTTTGTGGATCAGGCACTTAGGTAGAAACTTTAAGGCAGTGTAACTTAAATGGGATTTTTTAAGTTACGCCAGGTTTTTGTGGATCTGGCCCATTGTATATAGCCGTGGCAAAAAATATGTTTGATGTATGTCTTGTTCTGTTTCAATGCCTCTGAAACTGGTAGAAGCTGCCAGAATTTTCCTCCTCCTCCTCCTTTTCTCCTCCTCCTCCTCCTCTCTCGCCCCTTGTGTGTGTTCTGTGGCATAGGAACAATGGTGTCTGCATAAAGTGGGCCTTGGGGGGAAAGGAAGTGCTCTTCATCCTGCTGCTCTGCTTCGAGTGCCCTAACCATAATGCCATGCAGAGTCTGCTCCTACAGGTTCACAACAGGGATTGTGTCACTGATGCATGCATTGTCACGGCTCACCATCCTTGTGGCCTCCTCAAATGGTGACAGTAGATTGAAAGCATCCTTTATCAGCAACCATTGGCGTGAGGAAAAAAGCAGAGCCGGCCTGACCTGAGTCGAGTTCCACCTGGTGGGCATGTCACAAATCAGGCGGTTTATGGGCAGGTGAAATTCCTGCTGATCTTCAGCCACCCGAGCACTGACTGTGTATGACTGCCTGAAATGGCTACAGACTCGTCTGGCCTGCTTTAGTAGATCTTCCAACCCTGGGTACCTATTTAGGAAATGCTGCACCACCATATTGAGGACATGTGCCAGGCATCACACATGTGTCAACGTTCCCTGTCTTAGGGCAGAAACAAGGTTTGTGCCATTAGTACACACAACCATTTCTAGCTCCAGCTGGTGTGGCATGAACCACTCCTGGGCCTGTCCCTGCAGAGCTGCAAGAATATTTGCTGCGGTGTGGTTCCTGTCCCCAAGACACACCAGCTGAAGCACTGCATGGCGCCTTTTAGTCTGACTTATTGAACAGCTCTTTGAACGCAGGGGGTACTTGAGGTTCATAAAACAATTCAGCAGAGGAGGGCATGGAGGAGGAGGGGGTAGAGCTGACGATTCTTGCATCTATAGGCCACCGACACCCAAAACATTTTTCTGCACCCGTTACAGAAGTAGAAATCCAAAGTTTGTGGTAGAGACACCAGAATTTATCCCAAAAAGTTTCTAATCTTGTTCCCCTGTGCACTACATTGTGGCCTCATTATACAGACTGGCTCCCCAAGCCATTAGTTACAAAATAGAGAAAGCTTGCAGGGAAATTGTCATTTTTTGGGCTTTATAAATGCAATTGCTGCAGCAGCTTCTATACACAGTACAGATGTACCACTTTACTGGTGGACTAAGGAAACCCCCAGGCACTATTTTGAAAGGAATTTTTCATTTTTATACTTTCACTTTGAGCATCAATAAATTATGTTTTTAATGTCCCTCAGGTCAGTACCCAGACCCCCATAACCATTGTATGCCCAATTACTTGCATATAAGCCTTCAAAATGGGCACTTTTGATTGTTCACGTTTGGGTGCCAAAGACTTTAATGGGGTTTGTTATTCGGGTCCAAACTTTTTCAATGTTTAAAAGTTCTGGTGCAAATCGAACAGGGGTTCGTTCGACCCATCCCTATTTATGATTAACGAAAGGTCTCATTCTTGTGAATCCCCTGGCCAGGTCCAAAAGCTGACCCTTCCTCACAGTGGGTTACAAAAAATGTACTGTGCCATGTGGTGGGGGACATAAAGTGCACCTGTCCCCCCACTGAGCAGGGCCACAGTTACCTACGACTGTCACCCACTTCAGACTGGCTGCTATTACATGAGACTGTGCTCAAAACTTGAAGGGTAATATGTGTGCTCTTCAAATGTATTTAACCCACAAGTTATAACAGTCTTCCCAGAAGAGAAGCTGTTATAAGTGCAAAGGGTGGGCCAACTCAATATTGAATCCTACGGACTAAGACTGGGATGCCATTAAAGTTCATATGCGTGTGGTGTCCCAATACTTTTGACAATATAGTGTACGTTTCACCATGCAGGATACTTTGGTCCAGATGCTATCTTTTTAGCACAGTTATTACAAGCACCGAGAGGGTTAATCTGAGTATTATTCATGGTGTAGTGCTTTGTTAATTTATTACTAGTGCATATCATTTGTTTTTATAATGTGGCACCTTCTGCACATATTATTAGGAACTTTTATCTAATCATGCATAAATCTTTTCATTTTAAATACCACACAGGTGTGCACTGAGAGCCACTTAATCACACTGCCAGAAGGAAGAGGGTTAGTAACTATTTAAGTGGATTAGTTTGCAATGTATTTCAAACACAGAAGAAGGATTATGTAATGCATGCTTTTAAAGGATAACTATACAAATGTAACGCCCCCCTACTTTCAGTATGGGCGCTACACAAAAGTTAGTGGGGAATGGGAGGCTTACCGTATTTGCCGGTGTATAAGGCGACCGGGCGTATAAGACGACCCCCTAATTATATATTTGTTTAAGATTTTTTGCCAGTATTCACCGTATAAGACGACCCTTTCCGAGGCCCATATTCTTCTTACTTCTTGCTGGAGCTGGAGTCAATCACGGCGAGTAATGTATTCTATTAATGAATACAAAGCCTGCTTGGATTGGCAGAGGCTGTAACATCATCAGCCCACGCCTCTCTGACTCTCAAAGCCAATCCGAGCAGGCTACTCTATGTAGCCTGATTGGATTTGCAGAGGTTGTTACTCCAATCCGAGCAGGCTCTGTATTCATTTGAATACATCGCTCACTGGGATTGGCTAAGCGGTATATACTGTATGTAGCCGAAGATACATACAGTATTACTGCACATCCAGCAGGCATCCGAGCAGCTGACCCGGCGTATAAGACGACCCCCGCTTTTTGGCCAGTTTTTTTAAGTGTAAAAGGTAGTCTTATACGCCAGCAAATACAGTAGTTTTACTCCCATTTACAAATTATGGAAATTCAGGCTGCTGTCAATTCCAGAATTTGTCCTGTAGGTCAGTCTGCGCTCCAGGGGTACGTTATCACCCCTGGGCGGCAGTTGGTGCTAGAGGGATTCTGGCAGACGCACCTGCTCCCAGCAGCCAATCAGAGGAGTTCTTCCCTCGTTGGGCATGCTGGGGGGATATATCTGTGGAAGACGCTTTTGGCGGGTTCTGCTTGCGGGGCCCGAATTCCATGTGCGGTACCCACCTTCAGGGTACGCGCATCCATGGGCCCCGCCACCGTGTCCTGCCATGCTGAGGCCGTGTACCATGCAGAGCCTCCTCCTACTATTGAAAGGGGCCCCAGCGACTTGCTGGGTCCCTGCCTTCTGCTGAGAGGATCCTAGGCTGGGAGCTGTGCGATGGGGGATTGGCTCGGGAGAACCTAGAACTAGAGGTTGTCCAGGAGGCCCAGACGAACCATCAGGGATCTGGTCACCACACCGTATGACAGGTATGCTCAAGCTGTCAGTGGGTGACATTGATTGAACTGACTGGGAGGATTTGCTCAAACTATTTTATCACAAATCCTAAATTGTCCAGCCTGTGGCAGAGGCCTTGAGTCAGGCCTGTGGCAGAGGTCTGTTTCCTCCCAGTGATTTGTAAGTGACGCTCCGGCTGCCAGGCCTGAGATAACTGCCTGTCCGGGGGCACTTTACCCACCCTGATTGGGGTGGCGACTAATTGAGCTACACCATTGCTGAGAGCAGGCTTGCTCTCTCTGAATATCCAAGGCCTGATACTAAAAGTTCCTCTACGCTCATCAACCTTCTCTGTCGTGTGTCATGTTGATGTTGGCCAGGTTGGGCCTTGGAATAAAGCATTGAAAAACTGAATTGGTGTCTGGACACTTGGGGCTAGATTCAGCATTTATTTACGCCGGCGTATCTATAGATACGCCGCGTAAATTCAAAGCTGCGCCGGCGTATCTTTTTTCTGTATTCAGAAAGCAAAATACGCAGACATTAGCCTAAGATCCGACTGGCGTAAGTCTCTTACAATGTCGTATCTTAGGCTGCATATTTACGCTGGCCGATAGGTGGCGCTTCCGTCGTTTTCGGCGTAGAATATGCAAATGACCTAAATACGCAGATTCACAAATTTACGTACGCCCATCGCTATTTTTTTACGTCGTTTACGTTAGGCTTTTTCGGCGTAAGGTTGCTTCCGTTATTATGAGGCGCACGCAATGTTAAGTATGGACGTCGTTCCCGCGTCGAATTAAATTTTTTACGTTGTTTGCGTAAGTTGTTCGCGAATAGGGCTGGACGTAATTTACGTTCACGTCGAAACCAATGACATCCTTGCGCTGTACTTTGGAGCAATGCACACTGGGAAATTCCACGGACGGCGCATGCGCCGTTCGGGAAAAACGTCAATCACGTTGGGTCACCAAGAATTAACATTAAAACACACCCCCTCATCCTCATTTGAATTACGTGCGCTTACGCCGGCCCCATTTACGCTACGCCGCCGTAACTTAGGAGGCAAGTGCTTTGTGAATACAGCACTTGCCTCTCTAACTTACGGCGGCGTAGCGTAAATACGATACGCTGCGCCGCCGTAACAATGCACGCCCCTACCTGAATCTAGCCCTTGCTCTTTACTTACACTCACAGAAGTCACCCCTAGACCAAGTCAAGAAGGTAACTTAGAAAGCCGGCCCCAAAACTAATCAGCGGCTCCTTCGGGGGTCGCGAAACACAAATAAATCCTAACTGCCCTACTTCACCTGCCTATTCCTCCTTTGTGTTAAATCGGTGAGCAACCCGGTCCAGGAGCCCATGCTGGGCCGAGAAGTGCTGACATTTTGTTCTGATCTGGTGTGGTTGCATGGTTCTGAGCATACATTGCATTTCTCCAAAAGGCCTAATGTAAACTGTGCTCCAGAGCTTAATAAATGAGCAGAAGCTCTGCTGACTTCCATCATCCTATCATGTGCAAGAAAAAATGCTTTTTTTTATTTTTTTATTTTGCTTGCATGTGATTGGGTACTTTTTGCAAAGTGAAGGTTTACCTCATTTACTAAGCCAGCGATGGCGAACCTCTGTGGGCACGCAAGCTAAGTCTCTGTATTCAGGGCCGGCGCATCCATGAGGCAGCTTAAAGCAGAGTTTCACCTAAAAATTGAACTTCCGCTTAATCCACTCCTTGCCCCCTTACATGCCACATTTGGCATGTAATTTTTTTTGGGGGGGGGGGGGAGTGGGGACTTCAGGAGGAGTGGGACTTCCTGTCCCACTTCCTCCTTCCGCCGAGGGGCTGGTAAGGCGAATAGCTTAATCGCCTTATTGCAGCCTCTCCCTATAGGCGAGCTCCTGTCCAATCGGACGGCGCCGCTCGCGCATGCGCAGTGGGTGCCCGGCTGTGAAGCCGAAAGCTGTCACTGCTGGGTGCCCACACTAGGAATGAAGACGTCGCTGGAACCGTGGAGCAGTTAAGTGTCTTTTTATTAAAAGCCAGCAGCTACACTTTTTGTAGCTGCTGACTTTTAATAAACTTAAAAACAGGCTGGAACACCCTTTTAAGCAGCCGCCTTACAGCACCAGAGCTACCAGGATGGGGGGCAGAAATCCCCTAGCCAGGCAGTCACTTGCACTGGCGGTGACGGCATGGGGAAGCCAACTCCCTTCCTCTCATTAGTGCAATCCCTGTGTAAATCCCTCCCTGCATGCACCAGTGGGAAGGACTTACACTGATTGCCCTGATGCCTCTGTAAACCAATGAAAAGAGGAGTGACTCCCTTCCTGGACTTTGAGAGCCAATAGGAGACAGGCTTACAGTGCAGGGGCCTTAGGCACTAAAGCATGACCATGTGGAGGACTGTGTACACAGGTAGGATACTGCTATGCTCCCAGAAGTCACTGCTATAGGGAAAAGGGGGGTGGGCAGAGGACACTACTGTGTGTGGGGGGGGGGTGTGTCATGTGAAGGGGACAGAGTACACTGCTATGGGCAAAGCCACCCCATAGCAGTGTCCTCTACTGCTTTTCACACCACCTGTGCGCTGAAGTGGGATCTATACTGGGGGTGTCTTTACTAGGTTGTCTGTATTGGGGGGTATTTACGGAAAGGGGTCTGTACTGAGCAGTATCTGTGCTAGGGGAAACTGTACTGGTGTTGTCTTTACTTGGGGGTGTCTATATCAATAGGTCTTTACTGTGGGGGTTGTACTAGGAGGTGTCAGTACTGTAGTGATCTGTATTGAAGGAGGGAATGTACTGTGGGATGTCTTACTGGGGGGGGGGGCTGTATTGGGGTGTTCTGTACTGAAGTGGTCTGTACTAGTGGTGTTCATACTGAGTGGATCTGTACTGGTGGGTTCCTGTACTGGGGATGTCTCTACTAGGGAGTGTCTGCACTGGGGGAGGGGGGTCTGTACTCATGGGTTAGGCCAGAAGTGGTACTGTACTGGGGGTGTCTGGACTGAGTAGATAGGTTGGGAGGAGGGTCTATACTGAAGGGTTAGGCTGGGGGGGGGGGGGGGGTCAGTACTGGGGAGATCTGTACTGAAGGGCTCTTTACTGGAGCGGTCTGTATTGGGGAGGGAGGGTTCAGTACTGAAGAGGGTCTGTGCTTAGAGATTAGGCTGTGTAGGGTATCTGTACTAGGCATGAGCTCAGGCATGTATGAACATGAGTCCAAACCCACCAGCAGCTACATGTGTATACTCATTCTTAGTCTGTACTAACACTGAGAGTGGGGGGGTTTGCACGGGGGTGTTTTCACTAAGGGGGGGTTTGCACTGGGGGTGTTTTCACTAAGGGGGGTTTGCACTGAGGGGGGGTTGTACTAAGGGGGGGGTTTGCACTGGGGGTGTTTTCACTAAGGGGGGTTGCACTGAGGGGGGGTTTCACTGAAGGGGGTGTGAACTGAAGGGGGTCTGTGTAACATGCAGGGGGTCCAGAGCTGTGGGGGCTGTGTATTGTAAAGGGGTCCAGAGGTGCAGGGGGCTGTGTAATGTAAAAGGGGTGCAGTGATGCAGGGTGCTGTGTAATGTAAAAGAGTCCAGAGGTGCAGGGGGCTTTGAGATGTAAAGTTGTCCAGTGATGCAGGGGGCTGTGTAATGTAAAGGGGTCCAGAGGTGCAGGGTGCTGTGTAATGTAAAGGGGTGCAGTGATGCAGGGGGCTGTGTAATGTAAAGGGGTCCAGTGATGCAGGGGGCTGTGTAATGTAAAGGGGTCCAGAGGTGCAGGGTGCTGTGTAATGTAAAAGGGGTCCAGTGATGCAGGGGGCTGTGTAATGTAAAGAGGTCCAGAGGTGCAGGGTGCTGTGTAATGTAAAGTAATGCAGGGGGCTATGTGATGTAAAGGGGTCCAGTGGTGCAGGGAGCCACTTGACTGGACTTGCCCCCCAAGCCTAAGGCTGCCAACCCTCCCCTGGGTCGTTCGGCCCATGTCCACTGATGATCAGTACCATGATTATCAGTATAAATATCTGCTGTCACAGATTATCAGCTTATTATTATTCTAACACTCTAGAGAATAAAATGGCGGTCGTTGCAATACTTTCAGGCACACCGTATTTGCGTAGCGATCTTACAAGCGCACTTTTTTGGGGAAAAAATACAAATTTTTTATTAAAAAATAAAACAGTAAGGTTGGCCCAATTTTTTTTTATATTGTGAAAGATAGAGTAAATTGATACCCAACATGTCACGCTTCAAAATTGCGTCCGCTCGTGGAATGGCGACAAACTTTTACCCTTTATAATCTCCATAGGCGACGTTTAAAAAATTCTGCAGGTTGCATGTTTTGAGTTACAGAGGAGGTCCAGGGCTAGAATTATTGGGCCAAATTCTCAAAAAAGCTGCCTAACTTAGCTTTCAGCAGTTAAGTTACACTGACTTAAAATTTCTACCTAAGTGCCCGATCCACAAAGCACTTACCTAGAAATTACACGCCGTTTAACTTAAGTGCCTCCGTCGCAAGGCGGTCCTCCTCTCCGGGGAGCGATTACTATTTAAATGAGGCGCGCTCCCGCGCCGGCCGTACTGCGCATGCGTGTGACGGAATTTTCCCGACGTGCAGCGCGCGAACGTAATTTACGCCGGGCTTTGTGGATTGCGACGGGACAATAAAGTTGCGACGGGTGAAAAAAAAAATACGCGCCGGGAAAAGAAAAAAAAAAAAGAAAAATTGACAGCGTCGCTCGGCATGCATTCCTGAGAGGGAGAACTCCATGCCAATTTTCAAAGAAAAAACCGGAATGGGTTCCCCCCCCAGGAGCATACCAGGCCCTTAGGTCTGGTATGGGTTGTAAGGAGACCCCCCCTACGCCGAAAATTCGATGTAGGGGGTCCCCCTACAATCCATACCAGACCCGTATCCAAAGCACGCTACCCGGCCGGTCAGGAAAGGAGTGGGGACGAGCGAGCGCCCCCCCCCCCCTTCTGAGCCATACCAGGCCGCATGCCCTCAACATGGGGGGGTTGGGTGCTCTGGGGCAGGGGGGCGCACTGCGGGCCCCCCCACCCCAGAGCACCCTGTCCCCATGTTGATGAGGACAGGACCTCTTCCCGACAATGCCCGACATGCTCCGGTAGGTATCCACGTGGTGGGTGCCTACCCACGTGCACCCACCACGTGGGTACCTACCGGAGCATGATGGGACGGTGATGCCTATATAAATGGAATGCAAGGCACGCTTCCATCATTGCAGTGAGAAGAGGCGACGTGTCAACATCGGAAGAAGGGAGAAGAAGAACATGACGTCACAGAAGACCGCGCTGGCTGCCTGCTAGTAATTGAGCTAACACACGAAGATAGCAGGCAGCCAGCGCTGAAGGAGAAGGCACCGGACAGCTGCAGAAGAACCGGGGTGCGCCGAGTCAACAGCGGAGAGCGGGGAAGATAGAAGAAGGCCCCCCGGAGAGCGGAGAAGACCCCCCCCCGGAGAGTGGAAGAAGCCCCCCCCCGGAGAGCGGATAAGACCCCCGGAGAGCGGAAGAAGAAGCCCTCCCTGGTATTAGAGCTAAAGAAGACAGGGGGGGCCTCCGGAGCAGACTAATAAATGATTTTAAAAACCCTTGTGTTGTGTGTTTAATAACTATCACTTTGCCTCCAGGTGAATGGGTAGGGGTACGATGTACCCCATATCCATTCACTTAGGGTGGGGGGCCGGTATCTGGGGGCCCCCTTATTTGAGGGGACTCCCAGATTCCGATAAGCCCCCGCCCGCAGACCCCGACAACCAACGGCAAGGGTTGTCGGGAAGAGGTCCTGTCCTCATCAACATGGGGACAGGGTGCTCTGGGGTGGGGGGGGCCCGCAGTGCACCCCCCTGCCCCAGAGCACCCAACCCCCCCATGTTGAGGGCATGCGGCCTGGTACGGCTCAGGAGGGGGGGGGGGGCGCTCGCTCGTCCCCACTCCTTTCCTGACCGGCCGGGTAGCGTGCTTTGGATACGGGTCTGGTATGGATTGTAGGGGGACCCCCTACGTCGAATTTTCGGCGTAGGGGGGGTCTCCTTACAACCCATACCAGACCTAAGGGCCTGGTATGCTCCTGGGGGGGGAACCCATGCCGGTTTTTTCTTTGAAAATTGGCATGGAGTTCTCCCTCGGGAATGCATACCAAATGCCGTCGCTTGAATGGGCTTTTACATGGTGTGACTAACTTTCCACATTGTAAAACCAGCCCTAGTTTTGCGCAAGCAAATCGGAACTTACGCAGAAATCACAATGCTGAAATGCTTTGTGGATCTGCTTAAGTCCTCATTTGCATACTCAAAGCGGCATTTCAATGAGAAATGCCCCCAGCGGCGGATGCGGTACTGCATCCTAAGATCTGACCGTGTAAGATCTTACACATGTCAGATCTTCTGCCTAACTTTGGAAAAAGCCTTTTGAGGATCGTTTCCAAAGTTAGGCACAGAGATAAGCAGGCTGAACAGCAGTTCCGCCTGCATATCTCTTTTGAGAATTTGGCCCATTGTTCTCGCTCTACCAAACGCAGCGATACCTCACATGTGTGGTTTGAATACCGTTTACATATGCAGGCTCTACTCACGTATGCGTTCGCTTCTGCGCAACGGGGTGCGTTTTCTGGCTCCTAACTTTTTTAGGGACAGACACTTCAGTAGATGCCCCAACTGCATCCTCCAGCTTGAGGGTTTCCTGCACTGTGGTGATAAGTGCTTCAACAAAAGCCTTCTCCTGCGCTGACTGGGACACACTGTCACTGTCCGAATGGTCCTGATCCGCATATTCTGACACTTGAGAAAAGGGGTCCTGTGTCACAGCCAGGCCCAAGTCTGAGTCAGAACTTTTACCAGAGGATGGTGGGGGGAGGGGGCGTTTTTTACCCCCCTTTCGCCCACCAACAATTATTTTCCTTTTGGGATAAAGGTTTAAATAAAACCTGACCATTTTAAGAGCTTCCTGACTGCCAACTGCACATTTACTGCGGCAGGGCGGCCTGGCTGTGCAAAACAACGTAACTGTACATTGTTTCCTCCTCTGGGTCTGGGGTGCGCACGTGTGCCACCGGCGACCGCTTCCGATGTGATTGGACACAGCAGGAGCCAGTCTGATGGCCTGATGGCTGCGATGGCCACCGGGACCCGCCGATTATTCACTGGAGAGACAGAAAGACAGTCTGCCTATGTAATAGGGTTGCCACCTTTTCATCAAGCCAAACCCCGAACACAGTAGCAGCGCACGCCAATATTTTTTTTGTTTTTTGTAGTACATTAACTTCATTACCTCTGTACAAAGCATCTCAGACTGTACATATATTTTTGTGATTAACTGCTTGCCGACCAGCCGCTGCAGTTCTACGGCGGCAGGTCGGCTCCCCTGCGTGAGAGCCCGTAGCTCTACGTTGGCTCTCGAAGCAGCCACTAGGGGCGCGTGTGCGACTCCGGTTTGCATGCCCGGTGGGCGCGATAGTTGGTTACAGAGCGAGGACCGGGAGCTGTGTGTGTAAACACACAGCTCCCGGTCCTGTTAGGGAGAGAAATGCTGATCTTCTGTTCATACAATGTATGAACAGAAGATCAGTAATTTTCCCATGTCAGTCCACCCCCCCTACAGTTAGAAACACACCCAGGGAACATACTTAACCCCTTCCCCGCTCCCTAGTGTTAACCCCTTCACTGCCAGTGGCATTTTTATAGTAATCCAATGCATTTTTATAGCACTGATCGCTATAAAAATGACAATGGTCCCAAAAATGTGTCCGAAGTGTCCGCCATAATGTCGCAGTACCGAAAAAAATCGCTGATCGCCGCCATTACTAGTAAAAAAAATATATTAATAAAAATGCCATAAAAATACACCCTATTTTGTAAACGCTATAACTTTTGCGCAAACCAATTAATAAACGCTTATTGCAATTTTGTTTACGAAAAATACATAGAAGAATACGTATCGGCCTAAACTGAGAAAAAACATTTTTTTTTATATATTTTTGGGGGATATTTATTATAACAAAAAAGTAAAAAATATTATTTTTTTTCAAAATTTTCGTTCTATTTTTGTTTATAGCGCAAAAACTAAAAACCGCAGAGGTGATCAAATACCACCAAAAGAAAGCTCTATCTGTGGGGAAAAAAGGACGCCAATTTTGTTTGGGAGCCACCTCTCACGACCGCGCAATTGTCAGTTAAAGCGACGCAGTGCCGAATCGCAAAAAGTACTCTGGTCTTTGACCAGCAATATGGTCCGGGGGTTAAGTGGTTAAATAAAATTTCTAATCATATGGGGTTAATCACAAGCTAAAAGCAAAACGCTATGTGTGGCGGAAATCTAACACTGCACATCACCTTGAACACACCACCTCCACTGTGAAACATGGTGGTGGCAGCATCATGTTGTTGGATGCTTTTCTTCAGCAGGGACAGGGAAGCTGGTCAGTTGATAGGAAGATGAATGGAGCCAAATACAGGGCAATCTTAGACGAAAACCTTTTAAGCCTCGTACACACGATTGGATATCTGATGGAATCTAATCCGATGGATTTTTTCATCAGATATGCGATGAAGCTGACTTTTATCAGTCTTGCCTACACACCATCAGTCAAAAATCCGACCGTGCCAAAATGCGGTGACGTAAAACACTACGACGTGCTGAGAAAAAGTTCAATGCTTCCGAGCATGCGTCGACTTGATTCTGAGCATGCATGGATTTTTGACCGATGGACTTCCACACAGACGATCGTTTTTTTTCTATGGGTTTTTTATCCATAGGAAAAATTTAAAACATGTTGTTTTTTTTTTTTTTTCACCAATGGAAAACAAACCGATGGGACCCACACACGATCGGTTTGTCCGATGAAAACAGTCCATCGGTCTGTTTTCATTGGACAAACCGATCATGTGTATAGGGCTTAAGAGTCTGCAAAAGACTTGAGACTGGCTGGAGGTTCACCTTCCAGCAGAACAAAGACCCTAAACATACAGCCAGAGCTTCAATGGAATTATTTACAGTGGGGTTCGAAAGTTTGGGCACCCCAGGTAAAAATTTGTATTAATGTGCATAACGAAGCCAAGGAAAGATGGAAAAATCTCCAAAAGGCATCAAATTACAGATTAGACATTCTTATAATATGTCAAAAAAAGTTAGATTTTATTTCCATCATTTACACTTTCAAAATGACAGAAAACAAAAAAATGGCGTCTGGAAAAGTTTGGGCACCCTGCAGAGTTAATATCTTGTACTGCCCCCTTTGTAGCCAGCTAAGAGTCTTTCAATTGTTGTTTGAGGTATCTTTGCCCATTCTTCCTTACAAAAGTCTTCCAGTTCTTTGAGATTTCTGGGCTCTCTGTCACGCACTGCTCTTTTAAGGTCTATCCATAGATTTTCAATTATGTTGAGGTCAGGAGATTGTGAAGGCCATGGCAAAACCTTCAGTTTATGCCTCTTGATGTAATCCCCCGTGGATTTTGAGGTGTGTTTAGGATCATTATCCATTTCTCTTTAACTTCAGCTTTTTCACAGATGGCATCAAGTTACCATCCAAAATTTGCTGAAATGTTATTGAATCCATTTTTCCCATTTTCCCATTTTTCCCAAATGTTCCCAGTGTCACTGGCTGCAATACAACCCCAAAACATGATTGATCCACCCCCATGCTTAACAGTTGGACAGAGGTTATTTTCATTAAATTCTGTGCCCTTTCTTCTCCAAACGTACCTTTGCTCATTCCAGCCAAAAAGTTATATTTTAACCTCATCGGTCCACAGAACTTGTTTCCAAAATGCATCAGGCTTGTCTATATGTTCATTTACAAAGTTCAAACGCTGATTTTTGTGGTGAGGACGTAGAAGAGGTTTCCTTCTGATGACTCTTCCATGAAGACCATATTTGTACAAGTATCTCTTGTAGTGTCTGCCAGATCTTTCTGGAGGGATCGTGCAGTCAAACGTTGGTTTTGAATTGCTTTTCTCACAATCCTGCAAGCTGTTCTGTCTGATATTTTTCTTGGTCTTCCAGATCTTGCTTTAACTTCTACTGTTCCTGATGACTGCCATTTCTTAATTACGAACAGAGGATATTGACATCAGAAAACGCTTTGCTATCTTCTTATAGCCTTCTCCAGGTTTGTGAGCGTCAACTATTTTCAGTTTTCTAGACAACTGCTTAGAAGAACCCATGGTGCTGATTGTTGGGGCAAGGTCAGATGAGTCTGGGCATTTAAAACCTTTGAGATTGACATCACCTGGTCTTCCCAGACGATGATTGAGAACAATCCATGACACTGGCAGGTCTCAGCTTTGCAAAGGGGGCAGTGCATGCTATAAATTCTGCAGGGTGCCCAAACTTTTGCAGACGCCATTTTGTTGTTTTCTGTAATTTTGAAAGTGTAAATGATGGAAATAAAATCTAACTTTTTTTGACATATAAGAATGTCTAATCTGTAATTTGATGCCTTTTGGAGATTTTTCCATCTTTCCTTGGCTTCGTTATGCACATTAATACAAATTTTTACCTGGGGTGCCCAAACTTTCGATCCCCACTGTAGATCAAAGCATATTCATGTGTTCGGATGACCCATTCAAACTCTAGCTCTAAATTTAATTGGGAATCTTTGGCAAGACTTTAAAATTGCTGTTCACAGATGCTCTCCATCCAATCTGACAGAGCTTGAGCTATTTTGTAAAGAATGGGCAAAACATTCACTCTCTAGAAAGAGCAAAGCTGGTAGAGACATCCACAAAAAGCTGTAATTGCAGTGAAAGGTGGTTCTACAAAGGGGGCTGAATACAAATGTACGCCACACTTTTCACATATTTATTTGTAAAATTTGAAAAACATTTTCCATTTTCCTTCCACTTCACAATGATGTGCCACTTTAATTAAAATCCCAATAAAATACATTCACGTTTTTGGTTGTAACATGGCAAAATGTGGAAAATTTCAAGGGGTATGAATACTTTTTCAAGGCACTGTAGTTTTACACTTGACACACGTATAGTGGACACATATGCAGAATATGGTTATACAGATAATCATAGAAAAATAGAAAAGTGTCCTTTAAAAGATGAACAAATATTCAATATTCAAATAGGTGTAATTAATCATGTCAAATTGATTTAATGGTTCTTTGTTAGAACATGATTATGAGACACATCTATTAGAGTGATGGCTGCTTACGGCACAACCCAAAAATGAAGAGGGTATGGCGGGGGGAAAACATTACGGAGCAAAACAAAAATGACAGCAAATCAATCTGTAGTATAGGAGGACACCCTGTTTATTCAAGGAAGCAGCCTGTGAATAAAGGGTGGTTATGTATAGGAGGGAACAATTTCCTTAAGCAAACAAGAGACAAATAAGTGTACCATGGTCTGTGTGTGTGACCAGAAAGAGGTAAAAACCGGGGAAAGAAACAGTAGTGGCATACTAAGGGGGTGTGGGGGGTGTTGTCAGCATTGGGTATGGTCTCTTGGGGGTGCTGTGTCTTTTTTTTTTTGCAATCTAGTGGTGTGCAACACAAAAACAAAAGAATGTCAGGTGGACACAACACCTCCACACCCAGGGGTCTGTACTGGGGAAGGGAAGTCTGTAATGAGGGGTCTGTACCAGGGAAGGGAAGTCTGTACTGAGGGGTCTGTACTGCAGGGTCTGTACTGGGGAAAAGTGTAGTCTGTACTGAGGGTTCTGTACTGCGGGAAGGACAGTCTGTAATGAAGGGCCAGTACTGTGTAAGGGTAGTCTGTACTGAAGGGTCTGTACTGGGGGGAGGGGTGTCTCCATCTATGCTGGGAGAAGGGTAGTCTGTATTGAGGGGTCTGTACTGGGGGAAGGGCAGACTGTACTAAGGGGTCTGTACTGGGGGAAGGGTATTCTGTACTGGGGGAGGGGTGTCTCCATCTATGCTGGGGGTGTAGACTGTACTGGGAGAAGGGTAGACTGTACTGAAGAGTCTGTACTAGGGGAGGGAGGGTTGCCTGTACTGAGTGGTCGGTACTGGGGGAAGGGTAGTCTGTACCAGGGGATGGGTAGTCTGTACTGAGGGGTCTGTTCTGGGGGGAAGGGTAGTCTGTACTTTTTTAAAGTATGTTTTAAGCCTTCCCCTTCAATTTGGCCGTACATGTTCATTACTTCAGGACATTTTTGGGGGGCAGGTGTTTTTAAAATGTTCAGTCCTGGTTGCTGGATACCCTAGGTATGCCACTGAGAAACAGGTGCCGCTTCTGCTGCTTTCTATGCTGCATACCTACATGCCATCTTCTGCTTACTCTATGCTTGCTACCTGAATCATCTGCTGCATAGCCCAATTTGCACACGGTTCCATGGTTTATTCCTATCACATAGGATTTTTCCTCCTTGTGACCATAACGGCCCTCCAGATTTGGTCATTAGCCCAGTCCACGGAATAGGTGTGTCATCAGTAATGTCCAATGGGGATCCATCCACTCATAAACAGTGTTGCTCATCTTCCTTTAAAAAAGTAATTTGTTACGGTTACAAGTTACTTGTCCGAAAAAGTAATTGAGTTAGTGACTCAGTTACTTTATTGGCAAAGTAACTGAGATTTTTAAACAGGTTGTAAACCAATAAAGAAAGAGGACAAAATTGGGATACACAAGTTGAAGTCGGAGAGCACCACAGAACAGAACTGATATTGCTTGTATAGCTTAAAAGACTCAAATTATCTGTCTATATAACAGCCTGTTATATATTTATAGACAGATAATTGGAGTCTTTTAAGCTAATTACAAGCAATATCAGCAGTCTGAGTCAGCTCAGCCAGTAAGCAGCACAAAGTTCATATTAATCGCCACACCAGGCCTAAGGCCTTAGACTAGGCAGCTCCCCCCCCCCTCCCAATCCGATCCTCGGCTCCTCACCTGGCTCTGGCTGCGCAGGGGCCACAGTCAGTCGGTGCTGTCACTCACTGTGACTGTCTGCTTGCGCTCTAGGACAGGAGTCAGTCAGGATTGGTATCCCGGAGTCCGGACCGCGGCGCCGACCGCGACTGGTGGTGGAGCGGAGACTCCACGGGGGACGGGAGATGTCGGCGGCTGGATTTGTCAGTGACTCACTCAGTCAGGTGAAGTCACAGCAGGTGAGGAGGACTCGGAGTGAGGAGGTCTCGGAGTTGAGCACCAGACTCCCTTGGCGGGCCTCCTCGACACACGACACTCCAGGCGCGTGCATGCGCCAGCGCCACCCACGACGAGTCATCACGAGTCCGACACATTAACCCGCGGCGACTAATCGAATCCGAGACAAGAAGATGATGTGCAGTGTGACCCTCCTCGTCCAATCACAATCCACTGGCCAGGCCAGCTCCATCCCGCCAGCCCTGACAGTGACTGAGTGACAGACAGTGATCATCATCACTCAGACGACGACCCCAGATTCTGCCCGGACGGACCGCTCAATGTAATCTCGGTAACGCCGCCTATGTAGTGGGAACGGCGTTGCCGAGATGGTAAAAGTAATCAAGTAGATTACTAGTTACCCGCAGGAGGCCAATCGTTAGGTAACAGCGTTTATTTAAACACCGTTACTTACAACACTGCTCATAAATATAGCTATTATGGTTCAGCTTGTTTAGGATATGCTCCACTGGATTGTTTTAGTGTAACCCACTTCTGCGGACTGCGGTATATTTCCCACTTAGGTTTTTTATGCACCCATGATATTGGCACTGCGGCATTTACAAACAATTTATTTGCCCCATGCTGACTTGTTGAATGTGTCCTTGGGCCTCATGCCGCGTACACACGATAATTTTTCAGCATGCAAAAAAATAAGTTTTAAAAAAACGTCATTTAAGATGATCGTGTGTGGGCTGCACATCGTTTTCAGGTTCTGAAAAACGGCAATTTTTTTTTTAGAACATGCTGCATTTTTTAACGTTGTTTTAAACAATGTCATTTTTTGGGTTATAAAAAATGATCGTGTGTGGGCTAAAATGACGTAAAAAACTTGCGCATGCTCAGAAGCAAGTTATGAGACGGGAGCGCTCGTTCTGGTAAAACTACCGTTCTGAATGAAGTAAGCACATTCGTTAGGTTTGAAATTATTGAATTGTGTAATGCAGCGCATTCTTTTCTTCTTTTTAATGCTACACTTTAACCACTTCAATACAGGGCTTTTATACACACCTCATTACCGGGCCTATTCTGGCACTTCTCTCCTACATGTAAAAATCATCATTCTTTTGCTAGAAAATTACGCAGAACCCCCAAATATTATATATGTTTTTTTAGCAGACACCCTAGGGAATAAAACGACGGTCATTGCAACGTTTTATCTTGCACGGTATTCGCGCAATAATTTTTCAAACGCCCTTTTTTTGGAAAAAAATTGTTACATGAATTAAAAAAACAACAAAACAGTAAAGTTAGCCCAATTTTTTTGTATAATGTGAAAGATTATGTTACACCGAGTAAATAGATACCCAACATGTCACGCTTTAAAATTGCGCATAGTCATGGAATGGCGCCAAACTTTGGTACTTAAAAATCTCCATAGGCAACGCTTAAATTTTTTTTTACAGGTTACCAGTTTAGATTTACAGAGGAGATCTAGTTCTAGATTTGTTGCTGGCACTCTAACGCACGCGGCGATACCTCACATATGTGGTTTAAACGGCGTTCACATATGTCGGCGGGACTTACGTGTGCGTTCGCTACTGCGCGAGAGCTACCGGGGACAGGGGCGTTTTAATTTCATTTTTTATTCTTTTATTTATTTTTTTACTTATTTTTTTTCTTTTTTAACACTTTTCTAAAAAAAAAATATTTATTTTTTTACTTTTTTACTTTTATTCCTATTACAAGGAATGTAAACATCCCTTGTAATAGGAATGTGTGTAACAGGTCCTCTTTATGGAGAGATGCGGGGTCAATAAGACCCTGCATCTCTCCTCCAGGCTGGAAATCATGAGATCGGTGAAAAAAAATTCACCGATCTCATGAATACAGTTGCTTAGCAGCCGCAATCGCGGCTTTGTTTCCTTACGGGACCCGGGCGTGACGTCATCACATCGCGCCCGGGTCCTCCGACGGTCATAGAGATGACTGGTGACCATCTGGTCACTAGTCATCTCTATGCTTCCTCTGAGCGCCGGACGATTCTTTCTCCGGGCCCCCGATGGCACGGGAGAGACCGGAGAAGCATCGGATGGCGGCGGGAGGGGGGGGATGTCCCCTCCCGCCGCCTGTAAGAACGATCTAGCGGCGGAATCGCCGCTATGATCGTTCTTATGGTGCGCAGGATCGCCGGCAGAACAAAAGGATATCTGGATGATGCCTCTAGGTGCAGGCATCATTCAGATATCCACCCGCAAAGCCCAGGACGTCATTTGACATCCACCCAGGATGGGAGATCCCATCTGTGGACGTCAAATGACAATGGGCCGGTATTGAAGTGGTTAAGCCAGATCTCCTTCTCAAAAAATGTCTGCATATTTAAAATATTTTAATGTAGATCTTCTTTTTTGGTTATTAATTTGATATTTTAGACTGCCTTCCATTTTTTTTTTTTATTTGGAGTGTGTCAAGTTACCACAACAACATTATTATTTATTATAATTTACCCACAAGGGGCCAGATCCACAAAGCACTTACGCCGGCGTATCTCGAGATGCGCGGCGTAAGTGTATATATGCGCCGGCGTAACTATGCGCCGTATCCACAGAACTAGATACGCCTGAAAATAGGCTTCTTCCGACCAACGTAACTTTCCTACGCCGGCGCAGTGTGGGCGCATATATACGCTGGACGCATTTGGCGCTCCCATTGATTTCCTATTCAAATATGCAAATGAGGGAGATACGGCGATCCACAAACATACGTGCACTCGATGCCGGCTACGCGCGTAAGTTGTACGTCCGGCCTAAAGTTACCCCTCATAAAGCAGGGGTAAGTCAGCAGCAGACATGCACAGGTCAGCCAGAGAACAGCTGCAGCAGCACCGTTACGGACGAGCTGAGCATCCACACTTGCAGGACAACAATCTGTATGCCAACATGCCAGGGGCATCCATGGTCATAGCTATACTACTGGCTTCACAGGCGCTTAGGAGGAGGGCACGGGAGAGGATATACCGACCGTGCATAAATGTCTTTGGCATGGGTTATTTGGAGGTGTATCGCATCTTCAGATTCAGCCCTGCTGCCATCCTGGAAATAGCCACAACCCTGCATGATGACATCACCAGCCAGACAGATCGCTCACAAGCAGTGGAGCCACTGGTCAAGGTACTGGCAACACTCCATTTCCTTGCCAGTGGCTCGTTCCAGCGTACAAGTGGAGTTGTGGCTGGGATGGCACAATCCTCCATTAGCAGATGTGTGCACCAGGTTCTCCCCACAATCCTCAGACGCATGTCCCACCACATCATCAGACCCACCCAGGAGCATCTGCGGCAGAAGGCAATGCGTGATTTCTACAGTATTGCAAGATTCCCACGCACGGTTGGGGCCATTGATTGCACACATGTGGCACTACGGCCCCTCCGTGCCACAGAGCACATATACCGCAATCGTAAGCATTGGCATTCCATCAACGTACAGATGATAGCCGATGCCCAATGCCTCATATGGCACATCCGTGCCAAACACCCAGGATCCAGCCACGACAGCTACATATACCGTCAAAGCACCATCCCAACAGAATTTGAACAGAACGTGTACGGGAACAGCTGGCTGGTTAGTGAGTGACATGGGTGTCAGGCATGACTGTCCGACCCCATGATGCAGATATCACGAGGGGCACATGCACGACTAAAATACTCCTGTCTTTTCCCTTCCAGGTGACTCTGCATATGCACTTGGGCCCCATCTTATGACTCCATTCCGGGATCCCCAAACCAGAGGAGAGATAAACTACAATGCCTCACACATACGTACCCGTGCAGTGATGGAACGCACATTTGGCCTCCTGAAGTCCCGTTTCCGATGCCTGGATAAGTCCAGGGGGATCCTGTTGTATTCCCCAAACTTTGTGTGTCAGATCATCGGTGCATGTTGCATGCTGCAAAAGAAAAATTGACATACGTGATGACCTGACCCCCGAACCAGACATTCCCCCCCTGACCGAGGCTACCCCGTCTGCTGAGGGAAGAGCAGTCAGGAGGTGCCTCACAGTAGGCATCTTTGCACGTTAAACACACACATTCATCATGGCACAAGGAGAATGCAGGCATGCACACCACTGTGGTCCCTAGCTCACACACCCCACATCCACATCACATTGGATTAGCCCAAGTCCACCATGCAGGACTTGGGAGCAGCAACGCCACGTCAAGGCTCCAATTATGTCGCTGTCCATTCATACCACATTCACACGGGTCGTGGGGATCACTTCTCCCCAACGACCGAGGGTGACACCCCTTTGCCGGCAGGAATGTCACCCCCACATTCACACATCAGTCACACTGTAGCCTGCACTACTGACCGTGTGCTGGGTCTACCAAAAAAAAATAAAACTCATAGCCTGAGTATTCAAAAAAAAAAACAACACAATCATCTGCGCTGTCGTGGCACATGCCTGGTGCCACGGCCATGGCCCTGGCTCCTCATTGGAGCCTCATGGGGGGGAAATCAGGAGGAGGAGGAGCATCCCCTGGTCTCTCCATGGCTGGCTGCCTGCCCTCCAACGCCAGGGCGATGTGGGTGAGGACCGCATTGGTCTCGGCCTGCAGCAGCCTTGACTGCCTCCCCCCGCCTGGATGGCAGCAGTGTTCTCCCGTATAGCCTCTGCCAGGGTGTGGACCTCTGCCACGAGGCCTGCTGTGGTGGCCTGCAGATCCCCCAGGCAGGTGACCACAGCAGCACAGTTGCCACTGATGTCCTGGACACTGTCAATGATCTGTGCAGAGGAGGCCATGCTGTCTGCCACTCACTCCATCTGGACGGCAACCTCACCCAGATCGCGGGTCTGGCGGGCCTGTTCCCTCTTGAGGTGTTCCGAGATGAACTCAGACACCCCCCTAGTCTTCCTGGTCGCCTTCCTGGGGCCAGGAGAGGCTTGGGGCTGTCTAGAAGGGGAGCCCCTTGAGGGGGGGTGACCTGTTGGGGGAGGACCCTGAGGGGCTTCCCGTGATGGAGGTGGAGGTCTGAGAGGGCCCAGCCAAAGGGGGAGACTCCTCCAAGTAGAGGCAAACCTCATTATCACTGGTCACCGTCTCCTCAACCACCTACTGAGTAGAGGTGTGGCCACTCCCCTCCACCGATGACTCACGGCTTCCCAGGGGGTCAGGCTCAGACTGATGTTCGGGGGATGGTATGGAATGGCCACCGGCATCAGATGGCCCCGCTCCCTCCTGCACATCGGAGGATGACACAAAACATTCACATGTTGGTGGACCCACACACTTGTCACATGTTCCCTTCCACCCTCACACATGCTACACACCAGATATGAGATAAAACACACTTACCTGTCCTCAAGGCATCCTTAATGGAGTCAAAGCCCTCCACTTGATGCCTGTGGAGACACTGGGCAACCACCTGCTCATCAGGAGTGAGCATGAGAATAGTTGCTGGTCCCCCTCCAGTGCCCCTGGCATGAGTCCTGATCTTGGCCAGCTTACCTAGGACCAGGCGACGCAGGTAGTTTATTTATTTTTGGATGTCATTGGGGGTCCTGACCTCGTATCCCAGGGCATTGACATCTGCCGCAATCTGCGTCAGGATCTCCGTCTTCCTGGCCTTAGTGGTGTTGCCACTCTCTGCACCATGGAGGTACACATCATACCTCGACATGGCCCTGATTATCACATCCTTCTCCTGGTCCGAATAGTTAAGCTTCCTCCTCTTCTTAGAAGCTGGAGCAGACATGGCTCAAAAAACCAACAAGCAAAAAGTACCTTGCTTCAGGGGAGGAAACAAGCGGATGTACTTTTGCGCTCGACGGGCGCATGTCTGGGCGTATTTAAGCCCTGGGCGTATCTCAGGGGCTACGCCGGGCCGAGTTGTGAGCATGTGCAGAGGAGAGCGGGACAGACGTCCTTGTCATGTCACATGCGCCGTTCGTTCGGCCCTTTATTTGCATGGGGTCACAGTTCATTTAAATGGAAAACGCCCTCTTCCTTCCTACTTTGAATTACGCCGGCTTACGCCTGTGAATTTACGTTGCACCGGCGCAAGGTTGGACGAAAATGCTCTGAGGATACGGTGCTTGCCTCTCTGAGTTGAGCTGTCGTAGCGGAAATGAGATGCGCTACGCCGGCCTATATATGCGCCGATATAAGTGGATCTGGCCCAAGGAGGTTAGTGTCCCTTGTTAATTAGAAAATTTTATTTTTTGCTGCCTACTCACTACCGATCTCTCTATTTTAATGAAAAACACATGGTCAAATTTTGTCAGCAAACAAAAAAAACATTTATTCTGGTATATTAAAAGTAATAGAAATTAAAGACTGATTGCAAACTAAAAGCAAACTTAATAAAAACAAAGAAGCCAGGAAGGCAGCACTGTAGAGCCTGCTGGCATTTGTAAAGACGCAGATCCCCAAAGCAAACAAACAAGGATGTGACCACAAAAATTTCGACCATTAGGGGCATCACATGGCTCATCGCCTAGACTTGATAGTCTTCTTCCCTGCAGTCTTCCCTGCAGTCCGAGTCCTCGGAGGCTGGGTTCCCGGAGGTGAGGTTGTGCCAGGAGCAGGACTCAGAGCAGGCTCAGGAAGAGAAGAAGGAGCAGGACTAGGAGCAGCAAGGACAGGAGGAGCGATCCGCACAATGTCGGTGTCGTCATCGAGCTGCCCCAACATGGCCATGTTTACGGCCTTAAAGATGAGGGTTTCACAGCGCACACGCTGGCCCCTCTCCAGATTATGGAGCTTGGCTGCGATGAGCGCTGCAAAACATTCTTCTTCGCTGGGTTGCTCTCGGAGGGCCGCAGTTGCCTCGCGAATCAGGGTCTGGGTCTCCTCCTCCATTTGAATCATCCTCCTGGCCCTTTTCGTGGGAGTGCGGAGAGGAGGAACACGTGAGATGGTATCACGCCGTACCTCCTGTCTCCCACTGGGGCCTGCCTCCCCCTGGCCTCCCAGTGGGCTCTGCCACCTCCTGTCTTGAGGTGGGGCCTGCCTCCCCCTGGCTCCCTGTGGGGCCTGCCTCCCCCTGGCTCCCCGTAGGCTCTGCCTCCTCCTGGCTTTGCTCTGTCTGTGTATACAAAAAAGGTACATGGTTTACATGGTTTATTTGTTGTCTTCATAAATCACACACATTTTTCAAATCATGACAGATGCAAATTGAATGCTAATATATATTACAGACAGACAGACATGAATTATGGGTCCCCTTACACAGCTTCAGGCATGGGCCCCCTGGAGCAGGGGGGGTGCTCCTGCCTGAAATTGAGAAGCGGGGGGCCTTTACCCCCCCCAAAAAATTAGGGGAAAAGATATATATATATATATATATATATATCAGGGCCGGCCCTATGATGGGACCGGGTGGTACCATGGGTACCAGGCAGCACTTTTAGGGGGGCAGCATACTGATGCCCGCCAGCCCGTTCCGCCAGCTCTGCTACCCAAATAAAATTGATGTCCTTTTTTTCCCACAAATAGAGCTTTCTTTTGGTGATATTTAATCACCTCTGCGGTTTTTATTTTGTGTGCTATAAATATATATATTTTTTGCTATAATAAATATCCCCAAAATTTAGAAAAATAAACAATTTTCTTCAGTTTAGGCCAATATGTATTATTCTACATATTTTTGGTACCAAAAAAAAAACCACAATTAGCGTACATTGATTAGTTTGCGCAAAAGACATTGTGGCCGCCGGCAATTCACAGGTCCCTTTATACTCCTGGATACATGTACAGAGCCCATGGCAGGTCCTTTTATACGCCTATATGCATGTATAGAGCCATGACAGGCCCTCTTTATACATCTATAGAGCCATGACAGGCCCTCGTTATACTCCTTTATACATGTATAGAGCCATGACAGGTCCTCTTTATACTCCTATATACATTTATAGAGCCATGGCAGGTCCTCTTTATATTCCTTTACATGTAAAGAGTCTCGACAGGTCCTCTATATACATGTAGAGAGTCATGACAGGTTCTCTTTATACATCTATAGAGCAATGACAGGCCCTCGTTATACTCCTTTATACATGTATAGAGCCATGACAGGTCCTCTTTATACTCCTATATACATTTATAGAGCCATGGCAGGTCCTCTTTATATTCCTTTACATGTAAAGAGTCTCGACAGGTCCTCTATATACATGTAGAGAGTCATGACAGGTTCTCTTTATACATCTATAGAGCAATGACAGGCCCTCGTTATACTCCTTTATACATGTATAGAGCCATGTCAAGTACTCTTTATAGTCCTATATACATTTATAGAGCCATGACAGGTCCTCTTGATATTCCTTTACATGTAAAGAGTAATGACAGGTACTCTATATACATGTATAGAGCCATGACAGGTCCTCTTTATACTCCTTTATACATGTATAGAGCCACGACGGGTCCCCTTTAGTTATCATGATATAAAATAATGAATGTGGGGGCCTTTTGGTTGGCGTGATTTTTTTTCTGGGGGGGGGGGGGGCAGCATTTCATTCTTGGTCCCAGGCAGCACAATGTCTTGGGCCGGCACTGATTAGAACTATGATAGTTACACTTGGTAGAGGGACAGAAGACAATAAAAGAACAGAGGGGTAGGTTTCTAAAACAAGGACTGTCCCTATTAATCAGGGATATTGCCATACACAGTAGTGGGTGAAGGAGGGGGACTGGTCTCCAGGGCAGGGGCTGCCTCTCTGTGTACAGTGACATGCTGTGATTGGGTGAGCAGTCTCTTTGCACACAGCCAGTTTTGTTTTGTGTCTCAGTGTAGCACACATGGGCAGAGGCTGGCAGGTCCCCCCCCCCCCCCCTACTATAATAACACTCACTGTGCAGTGTGAGCAGGAACAGTTTCTTAAAGAGACACTCAACAAACTACCTGACACTTGTGCCTGATAAGGCCATTGATGTTCCAGTGGCGGCCCGTGAGGCTGGCCATACAGGCTTGGCCCCCCAAAGTGCCCGTGCTGTGCGGCAAAAATATGTTGATTATTTTATGGGTAAGGGGGCCATTCCAATGCCAGATCTTGGCTGAATAAATTAGGTTTTTGGGAAAGAAAAAGTCTGGTATTTTTCTTTTTCAAATTTGGGTTTATTGTAGCTTTCTCCTAGGTCATCATAGTGCCATGTTTATTTTCCTGTACTGAATACCCATCATTGTCAATGTAAACACCACAAATCTAGATTTGTTCTTTTAGCCAGCACGGATATAATAATAAGCCACACATTGTTGAGTATCCAAAAATATTTATCGTTTCACATTTAAAATGTGTCATTCATTTTTTTTTTATCCAAAAATATCTTGTTAGAATTTTTTTTTTTAATAATTTATTTTTTTATTTTTTTAGAGATATTTCTTTTTCCTAGATATCTTTTTTTTGTGTGTATTTTGTTGGAGAATCACAAAATATAAAAAAGTTCTGGTTAAAACGCATGAACAATGACCAACTTTTTAGCATTTGTCATTGTTCATGCGTTTTAGCCAGAAAACTAGAGATTCCACTTTAAAAAATTAAAAACCAAACATGCATATAAAAACACATAAAACATAAAAAGTTTTATTTTTTTAACCCTCCCCAGAACATTCATAAGATTTTTTAGTCTTCGCTCCACCTGTTTGTTTTTTTCTCTCATTTGCCCTAAACCTACATGGATGTCCTCGATATCAGCCCTGCAGGCCAACACCTCTCCAATTAACAGCTGGGCGCTGTAGGTATCCAAGCCATCACCAGCACGAAAACCTCCTGAAATTTGGAAACAAACCATGTATTAGTTAAAATTATGCAGGCCTACATCTATTACCTGAAGCTGTGGTGTATGACACTGACCTGTTGTGGTGGCAGTTTCCACTTCCTCCACATCCCGCGGGGGTGGGGCTTGGGTAGAATGTGTGGGGTTTTTCTGCTCCTGTCTGGAATCCCTATGAGATTGTAAAAAAAGGGAAACATGATTCGAAAAGATTAGAGACCTGAAAAAGGAATATGAATAATTATTTTTATAAAGTCTGGTACAATTGTCTGTTTTTACAATCCTTCTAAGCTGAACACAGGATTGTATCCATTACCAAAGCTGCTACATTTCTCATATCTTTGGTCAAGTTTCCTACATGGAAACCAACCAAGTATCCACTGGATCACCTGTGTGTGACACCCTAAATAGGTTGTTCTTGTGGCCAACACTTGTGCTACTGAGTCCACATGTGTAACCAACTGCTGAGCATACTCTCCTTTTACTGTATATTGACTTAAGTTGGATTATTTAAATCTAGATAAGAACACATCTACATTAAATAAAAAATTGGTCTCACATAAATAGATCAAGATGTCTCAAGTTTCATGTTTGTGGGCACAATAATTGGTCATATGAGTCGGCGTTCATTCGATCACTATTAATAAAATACGATCTTTTTGTCTGATACAGTGTAAACTCCCTTTTGTCCATGCCTAAATAGGCATGATGACATTTCCTAAACACTGTATCAGACAAAAAGATCCTATTTTATTATTAGTGAGCGAATGAACGACGACTCATACGACCAATTATTGTGCCCACAAACATGAAACTTGAGACATCTTGAACTGTATGTACAACCTGAAAGAAAATGCCGCACAATAATAAAAAACTAATCAGAGTACACATGAAAATTACTTACTTCTTCTAATGAGTCTTTTAAACTTCTCCATTTGCTCCGGCTCCCTTAATTTTAGGTCAGACCACCTTTTGCGGAGCTCCTCTTTTGACCTGCGCACCCCAAATTTATGGTGGAGACTCTTCACCACTTTTTCCATGATTTGTTCCATGATCCTTCACCTTGTTGGGATATTTGTAAGGGCCATGTTTCCCATTGTAATCCTCCCTCCTTAATATTGCCACCATTTCCACCATCTCCTCAAATGCCATATCTGTGGCCTTGTACCTCCTGCTCCTGGATCTGGTGTGTGCTACCGCCTGGCTTCGCTCCTGGCTTGAGGTTGCCATTTGCTCCATGTCCTCCATGTTGTTTTGTATTAAACGTCCGAGAAGGGGCGGGGAATGTACTAGAACGAATGTCAGGGGCGGGGAAACGTGCAGAGCTTCACGCATGCGCAGTGTATAAAGGGATACCGCGTGAGTGAAAACGGCGTTCACAGTCTGTGGAAGAAGGCGGAAGAAACGACCGAGTACTACGACGGTACGTAACTTGATTTTGGACTTTATTAGTGATCAGTGGATGAGTTTGTGGGCTAGATATATGGAGAAAGCTTAGTAGTAGAGGCTTGACTGACAGTAGCTTTTTTGGATTAATTTTTGACTTGCAGAAATAATGGAGGCCTTCAGAGAACCGGAGTTCCTCACAGAATTTATTCAAAGGTGGAGGGATCTCCCTATACTGTGGCAAACTAAAAGCACTTTTAATAAAAACAAAGAGGCCAGGAAGAAAGCACTGGAGACCCTTCTTGTATTTGTAAAGACAAGGGTCCCCAATGCCACAATCAAGACTGTGAGCAAAAACATTTCGACCATTAGGGGCACCTACAGGACCCAACGCTCACAAGTCCTGGACACAATGAGATCTGGAGCTGCAGCTGACAGTATCTATAGGCCAAGCCTGTGGTAACATAGTCAGCTGCAGTTCCTGGACGACCACCTGGAGTCCAGGATATCCCTTTCTACCCTTCCCCCAAGAGGGTGCTCCAGTCTTCCCTGCAGTCAATCCTCCAGTCTTCCCTGCAGGCAAGAGCAGCCAACCTCTGAGGAAGAGCCAGAGTTCCTGGAGGAGCCAAATTGTGACCCATGGAGCCAGGTATTGCATTTTGCTCTAAATGTTTGGGAATCAAAGTATAATAATGATGTCAAATTGATGTTACTAGTGCTCCAAATTTAAAAGGATTGTACAAAAAGTGTGGAACATATCAATAGACAGTAGTGGCCAAACATGATGGGGGCAAGAATGAAAAATGCTGGGGTCAGTATGTTTGTGTGAAAATTTCAAGGACGTCATCAGGGGGGTACAGGCAGTACAAGGGGCCCCGGATGGCAACCCCCCTTTTTTGTAAGATATATATATATATATATATATATATATATATATATATATATCAGTGTCGGCCCAAGACATTGTGCTGCCTGGGACCAAGAATGAAATGCTGCCCCCCCCCAGAAAAAAAATCACGCCAACCAAAAGGCCCCCACATTCATTATTTTATATCATGATAACTAAAGGGGACCCGTCGTGGCTCTATACATGTATAAAGGAGTATAAAGAGGACCTGTCATTGCTCTATACATGTATAGGAGTATAAAGAGGACCTGTCATGGCTCTATACATGTATATAGAGTACCTGTCATTACTCTTTACATGTAAAGGAATATCAAGAGGACCTGTCATGGCTCTATAAATGTATATAGGACTATAAAAAGTACTTGACATGGCTCTATACATGTATAAAGGAGTATAACGAGGGCCTGTCATTGCTCTATAGATGTATAAAGAGAACCTGTCATGGCTCTCTACATGTATATAGAGGACCTGTCGAGACTCTTTACATGTAAAGGAATATAAAGAGGACCTGCCATGGCTCTATAAATGTATATAGGAGTATAAAGAGGACCTGTCATTGCTGTATACATGTATAAAGGAGTATAACGAGGGCCTGTCATGGCTCAATAGATGTATAAACAGGGCCTGTCATGGCTCTATACATGCATATAGGCGTATAAAAGGACCTGCCATGGGCTCTGTACATGTATCCAGGAGTATAAAGGGACCTGTGAATTGCCGGCGGCCACAATGTCTTTTGCGCAAACTAATCAATGTACGCCAATTGTGGGGTTTTTTTGGTACCAAAAATATGTAGAAGAATACATATTGGCCTAAACTGAAGAAAATAGTTTATTTTTTCTAAATTTTGGGGATATTTATTATAGCAAAAAATTAAAAAAAATATATATTTATAGCACAAAAAATAAAAACCGCAGAGGTGATCAAATATCACCAAAAGAAAGCTCTATTTGTGGGGAAAAAAGGACATCAATTTTATTTGGGTAGCAGAGCTGGCGGAACGGGCTGGCGGGCATCAGTATGCTGCCCCCCTAAAAGTGCTGCCTGGTACCCATGGTACCACCCGGTCCCATCATAGGGCCGGCCCTGGTTCTAATCCCTGATCGATAAGCACAGTCCCTAATGTATGGAGGGGTTCCATGTTATAGACAGTCTATTAAAGAAACAGTCCTTATTATCCACTTGCTCTCCGAAAGATTTACCCCTCCTTAATGACTAGGCCATTTTTTGCAAAACGTCACTGCACCCAGAGCTCACCCAGTTGTGTGACAATAGTGAACTAATATTTGCTATTGTCTTCCTGATTCTCCTGCTGGACAATCATGAAGCAAGTGCTGAGATCCAATTAGCAGAGAGGAGAAGCGATGCTTTTGGCTTCCGAGGAGGAAGAGACACAGGGGAAGCTGCCGTAAAGCAGAGGAGGAGAGGCAGGTTGAAGCCGCTGCCGCCCCAGAGGAAGCGCTGCCCGTGACCTAGATGGGGTAAGTTTGGGTGATCCGACTGACCAACAGGAGCACCATCCCCCACTGTTCCTGGGATTTTCTTAATCACTTGCCTACTGGGCACTTTTACCCCCTTCATACCAAAGCCAATTTTCATCTTTCAGCGCTGTCGCATTTTCAATGACAATTGCGTGGTCATGTAATACTTTTCCCAAACAAAATTGTTATAATTTTTTTTTTGAGACAGATAGAGCTTTCTTTTGGTGGTATTTAGCAAAAAATGAAAAACTCAGTGTTGATTAAACATACAAACAAAATGACATTTCTGTTATAAAATGTTGTAAATAATATTTTTTTCTCTTTCACTGATGCGCGCTAATGGGGCAACATTGATGGGCACTGACAGGCAGCACTGGTTGGCACTGTTGGGGCTGCACTGATTATCGGTGTAGATGTCCCCTGTGTGGATTTGCCAGTTAGAAGCTCTCCTCTCCTCATGTGCTGTCAGCATGGGGGAGAGGAATGCCGATAACCAGCAAATCTCTTTACCACGACCTGTGATCAGCAAGGACGAGAAGCGTGATCACAGGAGGATGTCATATGATGCCCTGCCGGCAATGTGCGACCATGCTATAGCCGTCATTCGGCTATAGCATGGTTGTGAAGAGTGTGGCAGAGCGAGGCTCTGTCCCAATGAAAATGATGTTGCAGTGGACAGAGTCTGCATATCGGCTGAATGCAGAGCTGCAGAGCTTAAATTTAAAAACGGAGAAAACTGCTCTGGCAGTTTTCTCAGATTCTATCTTTACATGGGGCTCTATGGCTTGGAGATCCTTCAGAGATATGGGTGGGACGGGATCTCCAACCCTGTGTCCAGGTTTTAAAGACAGCCTGCAAGCTGTGTGCCCAGGTGCACACAGCTCATATAAAGAAGGGCTGGGGAGAGCAGGAGGAGAGGAAGGTGGAGTGTGTGCAGCTGGCTGCTGGTGTTTCTGTGTTGGGACAGATGCTGTGTGCGGACAGACGCTGTGTGCGGACAGACGCTGTATGCGTTGAAGGGCTTCGGAGCCGTGTGCATCTAGGACCGTGGGTCTGGAGGAATTGCTGGTTTGAGGGACCAGTACCTTAGCAGCAGTGCCGTTAAAGAGTAGCCAGGTGGGCTACCAGGCCCTTAACGTTATATGCCTGTTTGGTGTTGACTCACTACACAAAAATGCACTCTGTCCCCCCCTCTTTTCTGTGGCCGGCCAGGTTAATGTGCTCGGATAAGGGTCTGGTGTGGATTTCTGGGGGAACTCCACGCCATTTTTTTTTTAATTTGGGGTGGAGTTCCCCTTAAAATCCACACCAGACCTGAAGGGTCTGGTATGGATATTTGGGGGGAACCCCACGTCATCTTTTTTTTAAATTGATGGCGGGGTTCCCCTTAATATCCATATCAGACCTGAAGGGCCTGTTAATGGAATTTGGGGGGACCCCCAGCTTTTTTATTTTTTATGAATGAATCATCTCTGTAATTGCCAGAGCCGACAATTCATTAGAGCCGCAAAGCCGGTTTTAAATGCTTTTTTTTCTTTCAGAAATGACACTTTGTGCAGAGACAGTTCTATGTACGGGAAACATGCGCTTTTTCACATGCTGACTTTACACCCCCCCAGGTATGAAATTTAAAGTAATATTACACTTTTATTGTTTCACTTTTAGCATTATTAAATTCACTGCTCCTGAAAAAACGGCCGTTTTTAAAACATTTTTGTTTGCATTGATACATGTTTCCTGGGACAGAACCCAGGTCCCCAAACACTTTTTAGGACAATAACTTGCATATTAGCCTTTAAAATTAACACTTTAGATTTCAAATGTTCGAGTCCCATAGACTTTAACAGGGTTCTAATGTTCACACGAACATTTGGTGTGTTCGCAAGTGCTGATGGGAACCGAACAGGGGGGTGTTCGGCTCATCCTTAGTGACTAGAAACATCCCTGCTGGTGTGGTCCGAGGTGCAGCTGAGCAGTGGTCAGTAGAGGGCGCAGATACTGTCTCACCAGCTAAACCTCATGAGAAGGAAGGGCCCAGAATAAACGCAGCACTAGCAGAGATGCTTTCTAGCACTCAGAAAGAGGCACAACTTAACCACTTAAGACCCGGACCAAAATGCAGCTAAAGGACCTTGCCCCTTTTTGCGATTCGGCACTGTGTCACTTTAACTGACAATTGCGCGGTCGTGCGACGTGGCTCCAAACAAAATTGGCGTCCTTTTTTTCCCACAAATAGAGCTTTTTTTGGTGGTATTTGATCACCTCTGCAGTTTTTATTTTTTGCACTATAAACAAAAATAGAGCGTCAATTTTGAAAAAAATGCAAAATCTTTTACTTTTTGCTATAATAAATATCCCCCAAAAGTATATAAAACATTTTTTTTCTCAGTTTAGACCGATACGTATTCTTCTACATATTTTTGGTAAAAAAAAAATCGCAATAAGCGTTTATCGGTTGGTTTGCGCAAAATTTATAGCGTTTACAAAATAGGGGATAGTTTTATTGCATTTTTTTTTAACTACTAATGGCGGCAATCAGCGATTTTTTTCATGACTGCGACATTATGGCGGACACTTCGGACAATTTTGACACATTTTTGGGACCATTTAAAATGCATTGTTTACTGTGGAAATGGCAGTTGCAGTTTGGGAGTTAACCACAGGGGGCGCTGAAGGAGTGATGTTTCACCTAATGTGTGTTTACAACTGTAGGGGGGTGTGGCTGTAGGAGTGATGTCATCGATTGTGTCCCCCTGTAAAAGGGATGACACGATCGATGCAGCCGCCACAGTGAAGAACGGGGAAGCCGTGTTTACACGCGGCTCTCCCCGTTCTTCAGCTCCGGGGACCGATCGCGGGACCCCAGCGGCGATCGGGTCCGCGGACCTCGCGGTCCCGGGTACTAGCACAGCACGTACCTGTACATGCCCAGCCGTGCCATTCTGCCAACGTAAATGTGCAGGAGGCGGTCCTTAATTGGTTAAAGTACCCGGAGACACTGTGAGAGAAAGTACTAATGTTGGTTTCTACAACAATGTAATGTGTACATCAGAAATAAGTAGTTGCGTGGATCAGTGTAATTTGTTAGATCAGTTACCCATGGAGTGTCGGACATGTGGCGCTCACCCCCAAAGGAGCCGCTGAGAATAGATGGGATGGCTGTCTTACCTCATAGCTATTTCCGTACATCTAGGGGTAAATGATGATGTATGCAGCAGCAGTAAAGGAATGTCCACGAATAAATGTCTTTTATGTGTTCTTTATTACCCAGCCAGGTAAAACAGTTAACAGGTGATGAAAGGGATAGAGGTGAGAAGGAGAACAGCAGATTCAGGCGTAGTATCTGGAACAATCCTGTTCCCAATGCGTTGCACTTTAATACTTTCTTTACCACTCCTGCTTGAGTGGGCTCAGCGTGCCCGGATAGGCCTCTCTCACTGACCTAGCAGCCGGGTCACCGCTCGAATCTCTTTAGGACCAAGTCTCTGCCACAGACCTGACATAATTGTATGTTTCAATGGTCTCTGCCACAGACCTGACTAGAATTGTGGATACGGAGGGAACCCCTCTCTTTCAATGAAGTTGCGCCTGAATCCTCTTTGTAATGTCACCACAGGTACCGACTGAAAGAGGAGTAGATCCCTCAGTGTCCGGTCACCTCGATCCCCGATGGTTCGTCAGAATCCTATTGGGCCGCCAGCCTCTCATTGGCGCCCCTCAGATGGACTCCCTACTGAACAGCTACACTTGCTTGGGATCTTCAAAAGTGGGAACCCAGTCGACTACTGAGTCCCCGTCCTGCTTGAATGCTCCGGATCAACTTAGGCCCGAAGCCAGGAACACCGCTTAGCACGATCGCTCTGGCCAGGTAAGCCATAACACCAAGCACTGTGGTGTGGCCACCCTAAAGGTGGGTGCCACACAGGAAGAAGACCCGCTCAAAATGGCGTCTGTTCCCTAAGTACCCTCTCCCAGCATGCCCAGTGAGAGAAACTCCCTCCTGATTGGCTGCTGGCAAGAGGCACCCAAACCTGGACTTCACTGGCGCCACCCGTCGCCCCAGGGTGGTATAACATCCCGGCAACAACAAAATGAGCCCACAGCACAGCCCAGCTGAAACAGAGACCCAAATGGGGAATGTATAATGGTTGGGGGGAATGTGTACTGTAAAGGGGGCTGTGAAAACATTTGTTCCTTAATCTTCCCTCTTAAAATTGGGGTGCATGTTATACGCCGATAAATACGGTATTTGATCCTCATACAATCAGCAAGATTTCTGGCTCCCGGATGTCTTCTATACAGGTAACGAGGTGAGATTAGCAAAGGGAGTGCTGCTTATCTCCGCTTGTTATTTGTATAAAAGACACCTGTCCACAGAAGCAATAAATTAATAATCAGATTCCAATCTCTCTACCATGACCAAGACCAAAGAGCTGTCCAAGGATGTCAAGGACAAGATTGTAGACCTACACAAGGCTGGAATGGGCTACAAGGCAATCTCCAAGCAGCTTGGTGAGAGGGTGACAACAGTTGGTGCGATTATTTGCAAATTAAAGAAACACAATATCTTTTAATCTCCCTCAGACTGGGGCTCCATGTAAGATCTCACATTGTGGAGTTTCAATGATCATGAGAACGGTGCGGAATCAGCCCAGAACTACACGGGAGAATTTTATCAATGATCTCAAGGCAGCTGGGACCATAGTCACCAAGAAAACAATTGGTAACACACTAAACTGTGAAGGATTGAAATTTGCTAATGAACATCTGAATGATTCAGAGGAGAACTGGGTGAAAATGTTGTGGTCAGATGAGACAAAACTCATGCTTTTTGGCATCAACTCGTCATGTTTGGAGGGGGGGCAATGCTGTCTTTGACCCCAAGAACACCATCCCCACTGTCAAACATGGTGGTGGAAACATTATACTTTGGGGGTGTTTTTCTGCTAAGGGGACAGGACAACTTCACTGCAACAAAGGGACGATGGACGGGGCCGTGTACCATCAAATCATGGGTGAGAACCTCCTTCCCTCAGCCAGGGCATTGAAAATGGGTCATGGATGGGTATTCCAGCATGACAACGACCCAAAACACATGGTCAAGGCAACAAAGAAGTGGCTCAAGAAGAAGCACATTAAGGCCCTGGAGTGGCCTAGCCAGTCTCCAGACCTTAATCCCATTGAAAATATGTGGAGGCAGCTGAAGGCTCGAGTTACCAAACGTCAGCCTCGAAACCTTAATGACTTGGATAGGATCTGCAAAGAGGAGTGGGACAAAATCCCTCCTGAGATGTGTGCAAACCTGGTGGCCAACTACAAGAAACGTCTGACCTCTGTGATTGCCCACTGAAAAAGAAAACCCTTGTTGGAAAACGTACAAAATCAGCAGCAGATCAAATACTCCTTTACCTCACTGTATTTCAGCTGCAGAGAATAAGATACATAGAGATCTATAACCTGCGTGTCTCTTGTAAAATAGGCAAGTGGCCATTGTCTAAGTAAAGAGAAACCTCAACTTTGCTGGAACAATAATTGCAAAGAACTGAAGCAGATGGTCCCTTGAATTGCAAATGTTTCACAGAGTAAAAAAAAAAAAAAGAAGAGAAACCATTTTTTTTTAAATAAAGCTGTGCAAAAATAGAAAATATAAATTCCACACAATTTTCAACGTGACTATTTATAAAAAAGCAAGGTCAGCCAGTACGAATGTCTATAGATTATCAGCAAGAAAACAAAGACTATATACTGAAAAAAATCTAGAAATTAACCATTCAATACCTACTGTACATACACCACTTGCCGACCAGCTCCGGTACATTTACTGCGGCTCTATATACCTGTACGTCGGTCCATGTGCAGCGTCCCACTCAGGACATGTGGGAACTGCAAAAGTATTACTTCTTTGTCATTGCTATATTGCATGTCATTTTGCATTGTATACCTGTGGTATCCCTGTTCATAGGCTGGTCAGGTGTGCTTCTTACTTCCCACCACAAGATGGGGATAGCACCTCTCTGGGAAATCTATCCCAGCTCAGGCTTATCTGTGGTCAGTTGTTCAGTACAGGAAGCAGAGTGTGGAGAGAGAAAGGAGAATGTGAAGGTCAGTCCAGAGAAGGGACACATTTAAACTGCTAAAATCAAAGGATAAAAGCCATTAATCGGCAGCAAAGACCTTTGAGTATAAAGGTGAAGGATTTATTAGCCTCCGGCAACCTCACCCATGTCACTGGATTCAAAAAGGACCAGACACAAGTAAGCATTATTACTGAACCACAGCCTGAGTCCAGGCCTACTAAAGCCTATTAGCAGTGGATCAGCAGAATTCCTCTATTTACCCAGAGACTGTATTCTAACTGGATGTTTGTACTGCAACCAAAACCAGACACAGTAAAAGTTGTGAGTTGTATTCTGCCACTGTCTACCTCATTCTTTAACATTGTTACTACAACTGGTTGTACCACCATTAAGGGTACTGGCGTCACGACAAATATCATCAAGGGACCCAGCCGCCACAAGCACTCTAAACACCCCTGTCATCACGGGCACCTCAACCACCATCTTGGCTGGCGTTTCCCTATCGCAGAGCGTGCCCCGGAGGATCCTGTGCTGTCTTCCCTTTCACTGTGCGACCGGCCCAGGGAGGCTTTCTGCTAACCGTGAGTAAACCGATGAACTGTATTATTGCTGTCTCTCATCGGCCCACCGTGCACCTCACGTGTTCCCCTGCGGTTCTGGCTCGTCGCATAAGAAAAATTGGCGTCACGAACAGGATAATTACCCCTGCGCCCTATCTAAAAGACTGTTGCATCAGAATAAGCCCCTTTGCTTTATTGAGAGACTGTTTACTTATTGCATGCTGTGAGGGGCCACAGAACTGTTTAAACTGTTTAAAAGTTGCATGGAAGCGTTATCCCAGTTATCAGCATAAAAATCGCAGCATCCAAAGTGAGAAAATCAGACATTTGTGTGTTAACAAAACTGCATGCAGTATTTGAATTGACTATTTCCATTCACTTAAAATGGCTGCCAGAGACCTTCTTGTTCAAAAATTCCTACGCCATCACTGTGGATAAGTTAGTGACACCCCCTGAAGAGCGGGAAAGTTTGGTGCCACCTATTTATGCAAAATTGTCCGGCCAGCCCGCCTTACCTTTGCTGTGTCAATCCTGGGAGGAAAGTGTGACAAACGCACGCCCCAGAAGTCGCGAGACTTTGCATGCGAGCAAAAGGAGAGAAAATAATCGCATTGCTTGCCGTCCGAGCAGTAATCGCAACCTGTCAGTTGCCTCTACTAACTATAAGGAGCACTGATAGCTGGAACTCTGCCAGAGACCCAAAATCAACATCGCTGCAGCATTGTATTCAGCCGGCATTAAATTCTTAAAGGGCCATACACCCGCAAGACAGCGGTTGCCCATAGCAACAACGCACAAAAAGTGTCTAAAAACGCATTTGACTTACCTAACTAGAACTCACCTGCTGTTACCATGTCTGTGCAAGGAGATGACGTGCAGCCCGACCTCAGAGGACCCCCTGCATCAGCCGCAGTCGGTCCCAATGCAATACCAACTGCTGCAGCACCAAGTTTAATGCCTTTAACCATGCCTTATTATTTTGGGGCCCCCTGGTTCCCACGATATTCTGGGGAAATTCATACTTTAAGGGACTTTAAAGAAAAAATTCTGGCTATGTTCAGATTGTACCCTGTATCCTCAGAGCAACAGATGGAGATTCTTCTTGCGCAATTGGAAGGAGCTGCGCTCAGAGAAGTGAAATCTTGGCCGAGCTCAGAGAGAAAGACCATGGAGCAGATTTTTCAACGTCTCTACACCACCTTTGAACCCAGAACCGTGTCAGAGGTCAAGATGAGGTTCTTCAGCAAGAGACAGCAATCTGGTGAGTCACTCAGAGACTTTGCATTATCTTTGCAGGAAGCCCTTAGAGCTGTTGTCCAAGTAGACCCCCGTGAGGCAGAAAATCAGGACAAAACCCTGAAAGAACAATTTATTGAAGGCGTCGATACAGACAATCTAAAGAGCCAACTAAGAATGTTAGCCGCCCAACATCCAAGCGCTACCTTCTTAGATTTTAAAGAACTAGCTATCAGCATACTGGGAAAAAGCCCACCAACAGAACCTGTTAGATCTGTTGACGTGCCTGTATCACAGCTGGTTACCCCTGTAAAGTCTTTACCTATAGTCAGTCAGGCAACCCAAGCTCCAGTTCCTGACGCAGTTGCTGCCTTGACGGAGCAAGTCCGTTTTCTGACTAAAAGTCTGGAGAAAGTCCACCAAAAATTGGAACAATGGGAGAAACCATTAATGCTAGAGGATGAGAAACCTGTGTCCAGAAGACTCTTCCCCTCTAATTCTAGAGAGACTTATTCCAGAAATTCTGGCGGACGCCCCCCTGACCACACTAGTACCCCTAAGCGGCCTATCTGCACGTACTGTCACAAACCAGGCCATACAGAAGCAACCGGCTGGCAGTTAAACGGGAAACCCCCGAGGCCAAGGACCACCCCTCGGGAGGTAAACCAATAGGTCCGGAAGATCCCCACTGGATGCCAAGATACGTTGGATCCCGTCCTGAAGTGGCACTTCAAATAAATGGAGTTCCTTTTGTTGCCCTAGTTGACACCGGATCCCAAGTCACCACCATCCAACAAGCAGCCTTTGAAAAATACTGGGATCAAAATCAGCTTACCCAGCCCCCAGAATCCTGGCTGAGTCTCATAGCCAGTAACGGCAAACCCATACCAGTCCATGGTTATTGGGAACCTACCATTCAAGTAGGAGGAACTACACTACCTCGACAAGGCCTTATTGTGGTACAAGTCAGAGACAATAACCCTAACCCTCCAATAGTCCTAGGAATGAATGTCCTTAGGAACTGTTATGTTGAGATGCTAGAAGCCTTGCACCAGTTAGTGCCTACTGCCCCTCCGGATTCTAAGAAGGTGATCCAACAAACCATCCGTGTACTAAATGCGCAACAGAGATTCACCAACGAAAAAGGAGAATTTTGCTCTGCCCGCATCCGGGATAAGCAACCTGTGATCCTCAAACCCAACACCGAAACTCTCTTGTGGTGCCGAGCTGTAGTCGGAATCCAAGGTCAAGACTACCAAGCCCTGGTAGAGCCTGTTGTTTTGGAAGACTATCCTCTAGTTAGAGCTGCAAGGAGCCTAGTAACCGTCTCTGAAGGTAAAGTGCCTATACGACTCCTAAACTTGAGTGATAGCAGTGTAACACTATCAAAACACCTTCCTATTGCACAGCTAATCCAAGTCACTTTTCAAGATGTCATCAGTGTGGCTACAGCTACCACAGAGCAAATTCCCAAGAGACAGAACCCTCAGGACCAAAATGTAAACACATCCTGGTGGAAAGAACTTCATGTGGGAGATGCTTCCACACCAGCAAACCAAATAGAGGGAGTACTAAAAATTGTGAAGGAGCTTCACCTTGCCTTCAGTAAGCATTCCACCGACTATGGAGAAGTGGATATCATCAAGCACTCCATTCCTACAGGTTCACACCCACCGATCAAGGAAAGATATCGGCCTATACCACCAACTATGTACCAATCCGTAAAGCAAATGATCCAAGAGATGAAGGACTCCAATGTCATTAGAGACAGCCATAGTCCATGGGCTGCACCTCTAGTCCTTGTCCGTAAAAAGGATGGTAACATCAGATTCTGTGTGGATTACAGAAAAATTAACCAAATCACCCACAAGGATGCTTACCCTTTACCACGCATAGAGGAATCTTTGACAGCTTTAGGATCTTCAGCCTACTTCTCTACCCTTGATTTAACCAGTGGATACTGGCAAGTACCCATGGCACCTGAAGATCGTGAGAAGACTGCATTTACCACCCCGATGGGCCTATTTGAGTTCAACCGCATGCCTTTTGGACTTTGCAATGCGCCCGGAACCTTTCAAAGACTAATGGAGCATTTTTTAGGACACAAAAATTTTGAAACTGTCCTGTTGTACTTAGATGATGTCATCATCTACTCCAAATCGTATGAAGATCACTTGAAACATTTGGCTGAAGTTTTTCAAATCCTCATTAAACATGGACTCAAAGTCAAACCATCTAAGTGCTATCTACTGAAGACAGAAGTCAAATACTTAGGGCATATTGTAAGCTCTGAAGGTGTTAAACCGGATCCAGAGAAGATAGCCGCAGTCCGGAATTGGCCTACTCCTACTACAGTGAAAGAAGTGAGGAGCTTTCTCAGTTTCGCAGGATACTACAGACGCTTTATTCCTCACTTTGCCCAAATTGCGGGGCCAATATTAGAACTTCTGAGAGGACATCCTAAGAGGTACCAAAAGTCTCCAATACCAGTCGAATGGATTGGAACACAGAAAGAGAAATTGCCTTCCAGCTCCTAAAGAAGAAGTTAACAGAACCACCAATCCTAGGCTATCCAGATTACCAGAAGCCATTTCATCTTTACACAGATGCTAGTAAGAAAGGTCTGGGAGCTGTCCTATCCCAGGTACAGGAAGGAAAAGAAAGAGTTATTTCCTACGCTAGTAGATCTCTTAAAGGTACTGAAAGAAACGACCAAAACTATAGTTCCTTCAAATTGGAATTCCTCGCACTCCTGTGGGCTGTTACAGAAAAATTTAAAGATTACCTTGCCGCAACACCATTTGTGGCCTTCACAGATAACAACCCGCTAGCACATCTGAATACCGCCAAGTTGGGAGCATTGGAACAAAGATGGGCCTCACGCCTAGCTAACTACGATTTCACCATAAAATACAGAACAGGAAAAGCAAATGAAAATGCGGATGCATTATCCCGTCTGCCTACCCAAGAAGACCCTACTACACAGGAAGATGTTTGGGAAGAGGTAGAAATGCCAGCTTTTTACAAAAATTTTGCCCAACAAGACATTATCACCATCAAAGGAAGAAAAGTCCTTAATCTTCAACAACAAGTGGATCCAAGATCCCAAGTGGACAAAGAAAGGTGGATCAAGCTGCAAAATGAAAGCAGAGTGTTGGGAGAACTGCAAGATTTCTTCACCAGCGGAAGAACCCCTGAAAGAATTTGCAGAAGAAATGCTGATCCAGAATTGTCAAAACTTTGGAGACACAGAAAACATCTCTTCCTACAGAAGGGCCTACTATTAAGAAGAACTTTAGACCCAATTACCTCGGATTGTCTATACCAAATCTTAATACCACGCCGAGATGCAAGAATCATTCTTGAGATGTATCATGATCAATCAGGACACTTTGGCGTGCAGAAGACAGAAGCCACCATCCGTAGAAGATTCTACTGGATTGGGATGAGAGGAGACATTGAAAAGTGGTGTCGAGAATGTTCCACCTGTGCTGTTGGAAGAAATGAAAAACATGACCAAAAAGCACCCTTACATCCCATTGTAAGCCAAACACCGCTAGAAATAGTTGCGATTGACCATGTGAAGCTGGAACCAAGTCGCTCAGGTTACACATACGCCATGACCATCATTGATCATTATACCAAATTTGTTGTAGCCGTACCTGTCAAGGACCTGACTGCTAAAACAACTGCAGATGCCTTCTGGAAACATTTCCTATTGCCATATGGATGCCCAGAAAGAATCCTTACAGATCAGGGATCTGCCTTTGAGTCGCAACTCTTCAAAGAACTGTGTACACTTCACAATTGCCAGAAAATCAGGACCACAGCCTACCACCCTCAAGGGAATGGACTTTGCGAGAAAATGAACCAAACTTTAATTGAGATGTTAAGAGCAGTACCTCCTGCTACAAGAAGTGATTGGCCTACTCTATTGCCTCAGTTGATGTACACCTACAATAACACGATTCACTGTTCTACTGGGTATACACCTTACTATCTCATGTTTGGCCGACAAGGTAAACTACCTGCTGACCATACTTTGGGCGTACAAGTGCCTGATGCAATCAACCCTCTACCAAAGACTGATTGGGTGAGTGAGCACCAAAGACGTCTAATTGATGCACAAGAAATTGTTCAACATCGCATGGAACATGCTCATGAAAAGCAACAAAGAGATTATAACCAATCTGCCAAAGCAGAACCTCTCAAAATTGGTGACCAAGTATGGTTAAAAAACAACCATCGCACCAGCAAGTTAGATAGCAAATGGGAGAGAGAACCTTACACCATTACAGCTATTCTCAATCCAGAGACTGATACTTATGAGATCACTAAAGAAAACAAATCAAGTGTAGTACATCGCAATCGCCTTAAGTTATGTCTCAAGGAAAGTACTCAAGAAGAAACTCTTCAAGAAGAAGCTATCCAAGAGGAAACACAATTCATAGAACCAGAGCCTACAAAATCATCTGATTCAGAGAATCCACTACAGTCTTTTGGAAAAGCATTATTAGACTCTGATCCTTTACAATGGTTCCTTACACCATGGCTCAATATCTTAGTGCCTGCCAAGATCAATACGACCGCACTTCAACCAGAGGAGCTATCTCAAGAAGTGTCTACTACAGCTCAAGAGACACCAAGTTCCCTTGAAACAAGGCCTGTAGAAACTCAGCCGCTAAGAAGATCTGACAGAACTACAAGAGGACGACCACCTGTCCGTTTGGAGGATTACCTGCACCAGCAGCCGAGAAGTCGACTACCGACTCTGTCATCTCATCGTTGAGTGCATCCTTACATCGTCTGAAGTTCCAGAGTGAGAAGAAGACTAACTTGGGATATTATGTTTATTTCCTTTAAAGGACTTTTCAAAAGGACTACTTGCCTACTGTTTTGCAACGTTCAAGCCTGCACCCGGAGATAGACTTTCACGTACCTGAGCCTCCGTGATATTCATCTGTTGACATTTTCCTGTGCCCAGGGAACGGACTCATACCCTGTGAGCCTCCTGAGATGTTATTTTTGTTTTGTTTTTCTTTTTCCATCTCATCGTGGACTATTCTGGTTTTGCCATACATCACCAGTCTTCAGAGGAAAAACTACACCCCTTTTTGTCACCTTTTGTCACATTTCGTTGTTGCCTGAGATATGTTTGCCTAACCCATTTTACTTGCAGATACAAGAAGTACAAGAATGGGGTTATATTGTTATTTCCTATGCATGCATGCTTTTCCATTTCTCTTATATCTTACAGGAAGACACAACATCGAGTCAAAAGTGTGCCGAGGTCGACACACGTTTTACCATGGGGGTATGCAGCGTCCCACTCAGGACATGTGGGAACTGCAAAAGTATTACTTCTTTGTCATTGCTATATTGCATGTCATTTTGCATTGTATACCTGTGGTATCCCTGTTCATAGGCTGGTCAGGTGTGCTTCTTACTTCCCACCACAAGATGGGGATAGCACCTCTCTGGGAAATCTATCCCAGCTCAGGCTTATCTGTGGTCAGTTGTTCAGTACAGGAAGCAGAGTGTGGAGAGAGAAAGGAGAATGTGAAGGTCAGTCCAGAGAAGGGACACATTTAAACTGCTAAAATCAAAGGATAAAAGCCATTAATCGGCAGCAAAGACCTTTGAGTATAAAGGTGAAGGATTTATTAGCCTCCGGCAACCTCACCCATGTCACTGGATTCAAAAAGGACCAGACACAAGTAAGCATTATTACTGAACCACAGCCTGAGTCCAGGCCTACTAAAGCCTATTAGCAGTGGATCAGCAGAATTCCTCTATTTACCCAGAGACTGTATTCTAACTGGATGTTTGTACTGCAACCAAAACCAGACACAGTAAAAGTTGTGAGTTGTATTCTGCCACTGTCTACCTCATTCTTTAACATTGTTACTACAACTGGTTGTACCACCATTAACGGTACTGGCGTCACGACAAATATCATCAAGGGACCCAGCCGCCACAAGCACTCTAAACACCCCTGTCATCACGGGCACCTCAACCACCATCTTGGCTGGCGTTTCCCTATCGCAGAGCGTGCCCCGGAGGATCCTGTGCTGTCTTCCCTTTCACTGTGCGACCGGCCCAGGGAGGCTTTCTGCTAACCGTGAGTAAACCGATGAACTGTATTATTGCTGTCTCTCATCGGCCCACCGTGCACCTCACGTGTTCCCCTGCGGTTCTGGCTCGTCGCACATGCATGTAAGATTGCCCGCTCACATGCCGTTGCAAGCCACAGGAGCGTACCTGCGGGTCCAGTGGACTCTGTCCGCCAGTCGCCCACGATCGTTATGCTCAGAGGCAGAACCCCATTCTGCCAGATGACATGACAGGGATCTCTGTCATGTTCCAGTAAGCCAATCCCCTTCTACAGTTATAAAAAACACCCAGGGAACACACTTAACCTCTTCCCTGCCAGTGTCATTTATACATTGATCAGTACATTTTTATAGCACTGATCAATGTAATAATGTCACTGGTCCCCAAAAAGTGTAATTTGGGGTCAGATTTGTCTTGCGCAATGTCGCAGACCTGCTAAAAATCGGCAGATCATAAGAGAAAATGAAGGGACCGGCCGTGCGGCCAGAGCAGTCGGTTGCACACCGGTGCGGGGGGACAATTTCCCCCCCTCCCTGGGGAGTGTTGCCGGGGATGCAGGCGGCGATGGCCTGCGGGCGCAGTCCGGGGACACACGCCCCGTTTGGGGCTGGTGGTCTTCGGGGTGTGCTCGACTAGAGGCCTGCTATGGTTTTCAGGCACTGTATTCAGTTATTGTGTATCCTGTATACTGCACTGTGAACGTTGTTGTATTGGGTTTTTCCTCTGTCGGTCCGCACGGCCTTGTACCGGTTTTACAAAAAAAAAAAAATCGGCAGATCACCGCCATTACCAGTAAAAAAATATATAAATACATAAATCTATCCTGTAGATTGTAGACACGATGGGGCAGATCCACAAAGATCTGCCCCGGCGCACTGTATCTGAGATACGCTACGCCGCCATACCTTACTGCAGTTTGGTTTGAATCCTGAAAGAATTTGCGCCATAGGTTACGGCGGCGTAGTGTATCTCTCGCGGCGTAACGGCGCCTAATTCAAATCGGCGAGTAGGGGGGCGTGTTTCATTTAAATGAAGTGCGTCCCCACGCCGAACGAACTGCGAATGCGCCGTCCCTAAATTTCCCGCCGTGCATTGTGCTAAATTACGTCTCAAGGACGTCATTGGTTTTGACGTGGACGAACGACTTACGCAAACAAAAAAAAAGTTTTTAAATTATACGCGGGAACGACGGCCATACTTAACATTGCGTACGCCACCAAATAGCAGCTTTAACTGTACGCCGAAAAAAGCCGACTAGAGACGACGTAAAGGAATGCGCCGGCCGCTCGTACGTTCGTGGATCGTCGGAAATAGCTAATTTGCATACTCGACGCGGAAAACGACAGGAACGCCACCCAGCGGACGCCGAAGAATTGCATCTTAGATCCGAAGGCATACAAAGACGTCCGCCTATCGGATCTAACCCAGATGCCGTCGTATCTTGTTTTGAGGATTCAAAACAAAGATACGACGTGGGAAATTTGAAGGTACGCCGGCGTACTCTCTTTTGCCTTCAATTTCAGGCCTCCGTCCAAAAAATATATTTTATGCTATCTAAGTTGAGGTTTGATGTGAAGTGTTAAATACAAATAACAATAAAATTATAATATAATAAAGTATATAAATCCGTACAGTAGCAAAAGTAAATCACAACCTCCAGCAGTTTCAATATAAAAAACACTTGGCAACATTAATTGTAAACATATAACAAAAAATAAAGTCCTTGTAATACAAATTATTATCTTCAAAATCACTCTTTTGCTTGCCACCACATGTGCATTATGCATGCTTTCCTTAGTATTCTGTGCTCTTCTTATATAATTTGCTTCACCACCTAGTGTAAGGGGGCCACTCACCAGATCCTTTTGGGTCACCAGGACCTCACCACTTTGGAAGATCAAATCTTTATGTTAGACATTCTCTCATTTAGCTTTCAACCTCCAATGTTTCCATCACAATAATCTCATAATGAGAGAACAATACACAATAAGAAAGTCCTGATGATGGCTTCCAGTGAAATGCATTGAGGTTTAACTACTGCCAGAACTTCTGAATCTCTATCGACGTCACGTCCAGTCGGGATGGAACGCACGCCGGCTCGATAACACAAACAGCAACGAGGACTGTAATGCATAAGGCTGTGCATAGTGGGTGCCGCTACAAGGCACAAGCAAATATGAGTGCATTGTTATACGTATTTGAATTAATGTCATTTTAATAAACGTTTTGCACAATTATCGCAAATTGTTGTCTCATTCTGAGCTTGTCCTGGTGGAAACATTGGAGGTTGAAAGCTAAATGAGAGGATGCCAATGATACACCCAACATAAAGATTTGATCTTCCAAAGTGGTGAGGGTCATGGTGGCCCAAAAGGATCTGATGAGTGCCCCCCCCCTTATACTAGGTGGTGGAGCACATTATATAAGAGCACAGAAAATAAATCTACATCTTTTAAATTGGTCTCCATGGTGTCAGATCGGCAGTGTAGGTACCTCTTCCTACATGCAATTGTGGGGGGCGACCCCCTGTTGATATTGGCTAATTATATCCCTCCTCCATACAGGTCAGACGTGGTTATAGAAAGCCTTGTATTCATAGCGCAGTACCCGTCCATACCTGTAGTGTGGATGGGAGATTTTAATAACACAATGACTCCATCCCTGGACCGCCCAACACAGGCTGAACACAGACCTGGTGAACCACTGCATACTAGGCTGTACCGTACACCAACTGAATTTCCCCTTATTGACGTCTGGAGACATGCTAACCCCACGACTAGAGAATACACTTGCCACTCAGTAAGCCTTAATACCATGTTCAGAATAGACTTTGTACTTGTCTCCCAGGGCCCTTCTGCCAAAAGTCACAGGCTCAGGATTTCCTCCCAGGATACTGTCAGACCACTCTCCATGCTGGCTGATGGTGTCCCTGCGGGTTGCCTTTCCCACCAAACGTTGGCGACTGAATCCACACTGGCTATCCCTTCTAACAGATTATGACTCAATTGCAAGGGAATTGCTCTTCTTGCCCTTACCACACACTGGGACGACTTTAAAACTCATGCCTATAGAATACTGTCCTCCAGACTAAATAGGCTAAAATGAGAGTCTACCACTATACTTCAACTTACATTGGACAAACTGCGGGACTTAGAAGAAGTCTATAGCTCCAGCCCAACCTGTGAAAACCTGGATAGGGTGAAACTGCAGACCCGTCTAGTCACACAACTGTACACAGAGAAGGCTAAAAAGCATTTTTTTTTCTTGCAGGCAAAAGGTGTATGACCAGGGAGAAAGGGCTGGGAGACTGTTGGCCTTTCTGGCTCATGTGGACGATAAGCCTCCAGTCATGGTGTCGCTTAAAGACCCAGACGGACGTAGTATAACAGACCTGGGACATGTAGCAGCTCAAATTAGGCAATTCTATGGCAACCTATACAAATCCCAGAGCATGTACACGCAACGGGAGATTCGCTCGTATTTATCTACCATACAGTTCCCCCGACTGAATCGAGAGCAAGTTGAGCTTCTTGATGCATCTATCACGGCGCAAGAAATTGCGGAGGCTATTGCACAGTTAGCCAAATCTAAGACTCCAGGGATGGACGGACTGCCTCTGGAATTTTATACAACTTACTCAGACATTTTAGTGCTCAAATTGAAAGCTTTATACCAGTCTATTTTTGATCAGAACTCACTCCCAGAGTCTACGCTGGAAGTCCAAATCATAGTTCTCCCCAAACCCAAATCCTACCAGTCTATCTCCTTCCTGCAGGTAGATATCAAAATCTTAGCTAAAATTCTGGCCTCTAAGGCTGCATTCACACCTGAGCGTAGCGTTTTCCCGCGTTTTTTGCGGCTTTTTTTACCGCGTTTTGCCGCGATTTTTGCGGTGGTTTTTATCGCGTTTTACATAGATTTTTGCGGCGTTTTTTACTGCGATTTTGGACAGGTCTAGGGTCACCAATGTTAAAAGCAGAAAACGCCCAAATCTGCCTAAAAAAAAGTCCCAGAACTTGTTTGAGCTTCAGGCGTTTTGGAACTTCTGGCTTCAGAAGTTTTGTAGTGGATATGTGAACCATCTCCATAGAGAATAATAGATTCTTTCCCCTCCAGCGATTTGTAGCTTCAGGCTTCAAGCTACAAAACGCTCAGGTGTGAATGGGGTCTAAGTTAAATACTGCTATCTTAACATTAATTCATTCGGACCAAGCGGGCTTTGTGGGAATGTCTGCATAGCTATGGGTTTGGGTCATGATACCTGTAACGAGACCCTTGCTCGCTCGCTTCCGCTCTCCCGACACTCCTCTGCTACTAGTGAGTCAGCTTGCAGATCGCAACGTCTGATGGTTCGGTCATCCAAGGCTCCGGGATCCGAACTACAGCTATGTGCTATTCGTAATCCATTAGAACAAAACACCAGGCAGGCTGTATGTAAGTTCAAAACAGGAAGACCTTTATTGGAAGTACACAACACACTTTTATACAGAATTTGGAACATCCCGCCCCCAACAACCGCTTTCCTATTGGTCAATTGTAAAGTACATGGAGTTCTCCTTCAGGTCCTCCTTAGCCATGCAAATGAGGACTTGAAAATGAGTCAGCAGGGATTGGTCCGATAGCTTGATTAGAAGCACTGTTATGTGTAATGAGACAGAAGCCCCAGGGGGCAATCAATGTACACAATAGCCAGACACAGAACAATGGAGCCGTCTGGAGCTTTAAGACAGGGAAGAAGACCCCCCACTGTATAACAGATTTCAAGGAGGAACACTTCTGCATTCCAAGGTCCATGACAATACCATATTATACCTAGTGGACCAGGGACCATCACTCCGAGCTGCGATACAACTTATTGAACAAATGGGGGGATATTCGGTCTGCGTATAAATTGGGACAAATCCCAAATTCTTCCAATAGATGTGTTTGCCCCCCCCCCTCCTTCACAACCCCCCGCTACCACTCGCTAGGATATCCAAGATGAAATATTTGGGAGTGGAGGTAACCTAGGGACCTAGTTGACTATACACCCATGAAAGTAGCTCCCCTGTTTGAATTACTTAAAAGCAAAATGCAGACATGTTCCAGACTACCCTTAGGTGAGATGGGCGCATACATTTTAATAAAAATGATCATACTACCCAAGATTGGATATCTGGTGTGGCATGCCCCCTATACATTCCCTTAAAACGTGACACAAACTAGCTTTGCAAATCTTAAAGAACCCCACGGATATGGGGGGTGTATCCCTCCCAGACTACTACCTAACCTCGCAACTATCCCACATGTACCATTTCCACACGTCGGAAATGCAGCGCTCCAGATCCTTGGTTTGTGACAAACCGCGACACCCGACATATACACCCGATCAGGCGATCCTTCGCAGGAAAAGGATATGGGAAATATCTCTTAAAAAGCAGAATGTGGGGAAATTTCATTCTCACATCCCATTGTGGCTTAATAGCCATATGCCTGAACTGGAAACAATTCCAGACTCGATAGTTTGGGCTAGACATGTGTAGCGGGGTCATCCTGCCAGAGTCTAATGGCAGGCTTTCCCCACTGGACTTTTATTCATGCTTGTAAATATGTAAGTTACCTTTAAGGAGTTATGCATTGTGGGATTGCAAGTAGCCGGAGATATGGACTCCATTGACCCTTAGGAGAAACAGACTACACATCCCACAATACCCTGAAGCATCGGAGCTTGTGGTCTATAGAAGTGACTGGTGCTGACGAGCGATCAGTTCACCAACGTTGCTGTTCTAGATACTTTGTTGTGTGATTCTTTCACTGATAGCCACTTGTAGATTACAAATTTAACATGCACCGACCGGCCGCAACGTGGACATTAACTGTTCTGCAGAACTGCTCGCTAGGGGGAGCTCACGAGCATAGACTTCCTACTTTAGTTTAAGTAAATAGTACTATTCTTCAGTTTGAACCATTAACTGTTAGTATTAATTGCTGATTCCTGCAAGGGCCCTTGCGGAATCATAGTGGGGTATTGTCTAATAGTCGTTTGTTGTGACTTAACCCTATGCTTATTCTTCAAGTTCACATAAAGTAAACTTATCTTCCTGATTTAAATATATTCATTGTGTAGAGTGTATTTCTTTTCGTCTGGAGGGACCTTTCATGAAAGCAGGTAATACTATTGTTCATGATCACTGTATATTGTATGCCTGCTATTGTGACCCCAGCCCAGCAGAGGTCACAATACCTCACCCACCAGACTTCTGATGTGTCAAGGGAGGGTTCGAGCCAGTTAAATAGGGGTGAGCCAAACCAAGAGAGTAGATCCCAACAACAACCAGCGGCTCCTGCGGGGGTAGCGCTACACATGTAATACTATTAGCTGGATTTAGAGAGAGTTAGGCCGGCGTATCAGTAGATACAGCGACCTAATTCGGAATCTGCGCCGTCCTAAGTTTAAGTGTATTGTCAAACTGAGATACACTTAAACCTAGCTAAGATTGTATCTTAGGGTGCAATATTTAGGCTGGCCACTAGGTGGCGCTTCCATTGAGTTTGGCGTAGAATATGTAAATGACTAGATACGCCTATTCACGAACGTACGTGCGCCCGTACGCTGTTTACGTAAGGCGTTTTCAGGCGTAAAGTTATTCCATCAAATAGCTGGACTAGTCAATGTTAAGTATGGCCGTCGTTCCCGCGTCGAAATTTGAAAATTTTACATCGTTTGCATAAATCATCCGTGAATAGGGCCTAAATACCGCCTGAAAAACTCCTGCCCAGCCTTCTCAATGAGAAAGCCCGCTATACCGCCACTGCACCTCCACTGCCACGTGTGAAAGGGGCCTAAAGGAAGAGTTTTCCCTCCAACACCAACTAGCATTTAAATACCTGCAGCACTTAGAACCCAGTACCAAACCTAGATGTAGGGATGGAGCCCCCCCCTGTGCCGAATATGGTTTTTGGGGATGACCCCTCCAAACTCATATAACGTCTGTACTACACGATCAGACAACGGGGTGTAGCTGCTATTACTTATAAGGCCAAAACGGTGTGCGAACAGGACGTAGGACCCATAGATGACAATGACTGGGACGAGATTTTAGAGGGAACCAAGACAGTGTCTCCTAAGATGTCCGACAGACTGACACAACTGTATATAGTACACAAAGCCTACCTGACGCCTTTAAGATTGGCAAAGTTTCAGCACACGCCGGATCCGACGTGTCGCTTATGCAAGGCTGACCCTGGCTCGTTTTACCATCTAATATGGAGTTGCCCCCATATCCAGATGTATTGGATGCAGGTTGTCCGTTTCCTTCATGACAATATGGGTTCCCCTGTGGTGCTGGACCCTAAGTTATGTATTTTGGGGCTACTGCCAGACGTAGAGGTGGACAAATATTACACAATATTCATTTTTGAAACATTATTGTTGGCACGTAAGGTAATCGTTCAGAGGTGGATGCAGAACGTGCCCCCATGCTGCAGTTATGGGATTATAAACAGGATGCCTGGACATAACAATAACTGTAGACCACACACCTTTTATATAATTAAATTCAAATAAAATAATTTATTAAATAAATAAATAAATACACACACCAATTTTTATTAAGTTAAAATAGCCAAACACTTTTTTTTTTTTTGGATAAATTAAGGCCGCGGCATAACTATTGGTTTCTTCTTTCAATACTCAATAAATATTACCATTAACATATTATAACTTCGAAACAACTGTACCAACTAAAATTCACAGCTCAGCCACTAAGACTCAAGCTGCATGAATTGGCTTAAATCATTCAACCACTATCCCCTTTTGCCAACATGCAAAATGGATTTACCAGATAGCTACACCGCGACAAGGGAAAGGGGGGGTGGGGAGATCCGCTGTTGGTTACTCCTGGAAATGGCTGGCCCTGACCCACAGAAAACAGCTCCTTAAATAGGGATTCTCCAAGAGCTGGAAGGTCAGATGACCTTAACTGACCTATCCAGAACACCTACATTTTAAAATCTACCCAGCAACTGGATTGCCTACACCAATCACTACCATTCCCGCTCAAAAGTACCCTAAACCTATCACATCCTCATCCTTAACCCCTAGCAACAGCCTGTACTAACCAATCAGCAGGATTCCCTCCTAAAAGCCCAAGGGAGTACTTGAAACTGCCCCCTGTCATGAATCCCATGATGAAAAGGGGGGCCCTGAAAGAGCCTAATCCCCCTTTTCCCCTTATGGGATTATAAACAGGATGCCTGGACATAACAATAACTGTAGACCACACACCTTTTATATAATTAAATTCAAATAAAATAATTTATTAAATAAATACACACACCAATTTTTATTAAGTTAAAATAGCCAAACACTTATATATATATATATTATTATAGAATTTTTTTTTTTTTTCGGATAAATTAAGGCCGCGGCATAACTATTGGTTTCTTCTTTCAATACTCAATAAATATTACCATTAAAATATTATTACTTCGAAACAACTGTACCAACTAAAATTCACAGCTCAGCCACTAAGACTCAAGCTGCATGAATTGGCTTAAATCATTCAACCACTATCCCCAAACGACAGGCAAGGGTGACTTAACCCTGCCTGTCCCCAGACCCCAAAACCGCGGCCCTTTCAATACAAGACTGAAGAGCAACATTGAATATGTCCAGGCCTATCTCCGAAAGGTGGACTCCGTCGTCCCTATACAGCCCAGGGAAACCACCCTCCAGATCAACGTGTCGATAAGAGAAACCCAACACAAGTGGCATGAATTTCTCCACCGCCTTATTGATCCTCTTTCTGACCTTCTCAAATGGCCTGAGAACCGCCGAATCCAGCCACCGCAACCTGGGAACAATTTCTGAAAAAACTATGACCATCTGCGGGTAGGATTCACAAAGAATTTGGATCGTATCTCTGATCCCAAAGACAAGATCCAATGTCCTCATTTTTCCTATATCATTTCCCCTCAAGTGTAAAATTAGAATACTAGGTTTGGGCCAAACAGAAACTAAAGCATCAAATTCAAAAAACTGTTCATCCCAAACCATTCCCCTCCTACCGCACCAAAAAACTTGAAATAATTTCGGATCCAGACCCAAAGTGGAAGAAAAACACCTGGCGTCCGCACGCTGATGTGCCCAGTACACGAACGAGTGTCTAATTATCCAGACCACCCTCGGCACACCTAAAACAGTTAAGAAATACAATTAGGACGCACATATAGCTGGAAAGCATTAGATCTCCATCTACCCAAAGATTTAATTTTACTTGAATCAAAACCCAGTTTAGCAGCTTCTGTGGCCGCTCCAATACGGAAAGAATGCGATGTAATCTTTAAATCAGAGAGATTCAGAGCCTTGCAACACTTGGACAAAACTGCCCGAAATTGAAAAGTAGTGAGTGGAGAGGAATCTTCATGTAAGAAAAGCACCCCGGCCCTATGCGGGCGGACCTGTAGATAAGCTGATAAACATGCTACTGGGCATACCGATACACTTGGACATGCCGACAAGCGAATCTAATGACCTTTTCCCATGCGATCCGTTTTTACTGTGAGGAATAAAAATTTGTAAACCAGCCCCATCAATAATAACGTGATGAAAAAACAAACCTGCCGGATCCTTTTTGCTACTGGACACAATTTCAGAAATACGCAAAGCTGCAAAGAAGGCCATTGTAAACACTGCTTTGAAAAGGACAGCTTCGAAAATGGAAAAACAAACAGAACTTGTAATTGAACATAAAGAGGCCAGCATCTGAGGAGTGACCGGGCATCTATTATCCCTATGAAAATGACCCTTCTTATAACCTTTTAAAGCCTGTTGTACCGAAAAATAAGATAAACAGGGCGGTATATTATTTAATTTCTGAAAAAATGCTATACCAGATAAGACCTTATACACATGAGACCATGAATAATCTCTTGCCATTAAGGTTTCCAAAAATGATAACACCAACTCCTCAGATGCTAAACCAACAGGGGTTCCGCAAGAATTCAGAAATTGTAACCAAAGTAACCAAGAGGACCTGTAACTAGTCAAAGAAGAAGCAGCCAGAGAATTCTCAATATGCTTGGATATTAAACGATTCCCCATATATTGGCTGGGAAAGACGTCCCGACTCTGTCTGCCGTGGGTAGCAGGGAGAAAAAGCGCTCCATCTGTGAACGAGATAGGGCGTCCGCCACCTCATTAGTCTTACCTGGTATGTGCCGAGCTTTGATCCAAATGTTAAAAAACAAGCATTTGTATACCAAATAACGCAATAGTGTAATAACCGGCGTGGATTTGGAGGATAGACAGTTAACGGCAAACATGACGCCCTTATTATCTGTGCTAATCAATAATCTCTTATTAGCAAAATGACTTCCCCAAACCTCCAGGGCTACCACGACAGGGACAAGTTCCAGCAGGACAATGTTCTTACATAATCCCCGACTTACCCAATCCAATGGCCACGAAGTACAGCACCAGTGATTACCCCAGATAGCTGCACAACCCACAGCACCAGCTGAGTCTGTAGACAGGCAGAAATCCTTATCCGATACAAACTCATCCTGCCAGAAAGCTCTCCCGTTTAAATGAGACAAGAAATTCTGCCATACTAGAAGATCTTCCTTCAAATCAAGGGTCAATCGAACGTGCGCATAGGGGTTCTTGATTCCAGCTATAGCCAAATAGAGTCTCCGGGAGAAAACTCTTCCCACCGGCAAAACCCTAGTTGCAAATGCTAATAGGCCTAAGAGTGACTGCAATTCTTTTAAGCAAGACCTTCTTCCTCTTAATGAAAGACTGAATGAGGTATTGCAATGTCAGGACTTTTTCTGACGGTAACCTAAATTCCCTTCTAACCGTATCAATGGTGATACCGAGAAATTCGATACAGGTAGAAGGGTAAACCGTTTTTTCATGGGCCAATGGGATGCCAAAAGCATTGCAGATTTCCATAAAATTATGTAAAAGGTCCAGACATTGCGAGGAATCAGCTGCTCCCATAAAAAGGAAGTCATCAAGATAGTGGATTAGAAAGGGGGATCCTGAAGTACAGGAAACCACCCATTCCAAAAAAGTAGCAAATTCCTCGAAATAGAAACAGGACAATGAACATCCCATCGGAAGACAACGATCAAAATAAAATTGTCCCTGAAATTGAAACCCCAGAGAACTAAAACATCTAGGATGAATAGGTAAAAGCCTAAAAGCGGCCTTGATATCCGCTTTGGCCAATAACGCCGACACTCCCAATGTTCTAATTCTCTGGACCGCCTGATCAAATGATGCATAAGATATGGAAGATAAATCCGTATCAATTTGATCATTCAGTGATGTACCCGACGGAAACGATAAATGGTGTATTAACCGGTAAGTGTTAGGCTCCTTTTTAGGCACAAGCCCCAAAGGAGATAACCCAAAATTTGAAAAAGGAGGTGTTAAAAATGGGCCCGCAATCCTGCCCAGCTTGATTTCCGCCGTCAACTTTTCCTCAACTATCAAAGGAAAAGCAGACACAGACTTTAAATTTTCAACCATAGTCACGGCTGTACCAGCAAAAAGCGGAATCAAAAACCCCTCATTAAATCCATTAATGAGGAGCTCCGCCGTCCATTGCTTTGGGTACTGAAACAACCAGGGGAGCATTTTTTCCAGCCTCACCGGCGTGGTTGCTTTTGAGAAAAAAATTCCCTTTGGGGCTGATTGACAACGGCCATTTTCCGAAAGCACTTAGCCACTGGGTGCGAACCTCCGCAGAGGGCACACTCATGCTTATACCTACACGATGAGGGCCATCTACATTGGCTATCATTGTAAGAAAAACACACACCTTTTTTGTAAGCTACATTATTAACAGATGGAACATTACCTGGGACCGTCCTGGGCGTTAATTGTTTCTGCGGAAGGAAAAGATTAAGCCAAAGACCTACGTCCTTGGACCCCCATTGTAAAGAAGGATAAACAGATAGCTTGTGCTGGAATGCTTCATCATACACAAACCATGCATAACCTGTAAAACCCTTGTACGCCTCCTGTATGATGTCTATTTGCTGGAACAATCCCGGACTCTTGGCCGGAAACCGTTCACACATCACGCTGGCATAAATACAAAACCCTTGTAACCAATTCGAAAAGGATTTGTATGGACCAGACTTACGTTTGTCCTCCTCTAACCGATCAGGTTTTTCAGATTTCAATGACTCCTTACTATTAGGCAGCAAAGAGAGAAGTTCAATAAATTCTCCCTTCCAAATTTTTTCCTTAACAGTAGCAGAGAGATGAAATCCTAACGGGGACAACAAACATGGCATTGCCTCCCTTACTTGGCTATCCGGAGCTGAGACTAGGTTGCCAGCTGCCTGTGCAGAAACAACCAAAGGCACTGGGTCAGGTACCACTGCTGACCCGGCTGTCAGATCATGCCTGTCATTAGACCATACTACTGCCGCCGCCTCCACAGGACTAGCCCTGTGAGGACCTGAAGAGAGTACCGGAATACCTGGGGAAAATGCATTCTGCTTCCTAAATTCAGACAAAATCTGTGTCAGAGCAGAAGAAAATCTATCAAACATCACTGTCTCACCTTGCGACAGCTCCGCCTCCGGGTGTGCTGGCATCTGTGGTGCACAGAGCACTGGTATGTGGCCAGCTGCCCCTGCAATGGTCTCCCTCCTTTTCTCCGTTGCGCGAGGCGCCGGAGAGCCACCTTGCCGACCCCTCTCTGTATCAGCAGCCGACGCTGCCCGTTGCCGTGGTGACGCTACCGGAAGCCGTGACGCTGCCGTCTGATCTTCGCCGCTCCCTCCTCTCGCTGACGCTGACTGGGCGGGCTGCCTCTTCGACTGCAGCACCGACTCCTCCCTCTTCCTTGATCGACAGGGACTGGAGGATGGGCTTAACCGCTTCTTCAGCGTGCGCCGCCTCTTCACCGGAAGGTCCTCCTCTTCCTCCTGAGCCAACGCTGAGATCGAGGCCCGACCTGGAAGCGGAAATTCGATGCTTGGACCCGCCTCCTCGTCTTCCTCCACGATGGCGTCCACCGACTCCTCCGGCAGCTCCCCGTCGTCGATGCCGAACTCCGCGTCTTGACCCGACGGTAAGCGAAGGCACTGGCGAATCCAGTCCTCTCCTTCCGCGTCCCCCCGCTCCAGCAGCTGCCTAATCAACGTCTTCATGCCGTTGGGAGAAACCACAGGGAAAGTGTTAAGAGCTCTGAAAAGAGCAATAGCTCAGAGATCCGCTGTTGGTTACTCCTGGAAACGGCTGGCCCTGACCCACAGAAAACAGCTCCTTAAATAGGGATTCTCCAAGAGCTGGAATGTTCTGGAAGGTCAGATGACCTTAACTGACCTATCCAGAACCCCTACATTTTATCTACCCCAGCAACTGGATTGCCTACACCAATCACTACCATTCCCGCTCAAAAGTACCCTAAACCTATCACAATCTCATCCTTAACCCCTAGCAACAGCCTGTACTAACCAATCCCCAGGATTCCCGCCTAAAAGCCCAAGGGAGTACTTGAAACTGCCCCCTGTCATGAATCTCATGATGAAAAGGGGGGCCCTGAAACAGCCTAATCCTCCTTTTCCCCTTATGGAAAAAAAAGCAGTTAATTAAACCTTGCCCTTCAAGAAACTGATCTACACAAAAATATTCCAAGATCTGGGACAGATGGTTGGAGGATGGGGAAACGTGTGTAATTGTTCTATACCCGTTGCAGAGTTCCTCTGTACCTGTGGGACACCTTGTTTGTAGGTTGTATTATATTACCACCTGACTCACTTTACCTGTCAACATGTATATGCACACCCTGTAATATACTTGTAGATTTAAAATTGCTGTCAAAATATATGAATGACCTTCTATGACTAAATGTACCTGAATGGCTTGTAAACTGTGTTTTACATCAATAAATAACTAATTTGTATTACAAGGACTTTATTCTTTGTTATATGTTCAAAATTGATGTTGGCAAGTGTTTCTTATATTGCCCCTGCTGGAGGTTGTGATTCTCTTTTGCTGCACAGATTTATATAGTTTAATTATATTATAATTGTATTATTATTTGCATTCAACACTTCAAAGCTATCGCCTCAACATACATAGCATAAAATGTTGTTATATCATCACACTTCGGTACCAGGATTCATCAGCAGAAAAAGCTGCAGGTTAAAGAGGAACTCTCAGTAACTTCACATCAGTGTGAAAAATATTCCTGACATTTAAGCAGGTGCTTCCAAGAGGGTTAACTGCATTTCTATTGCTGTGTTCAGGCCCTCAAGTTAATTAGGTCAGCCAGGTGCATCTTGTTACAGTGTCCAATTATTTTACTGTATCCTCAGGTTGACCTGCTGAGCTGGTTTTATCTGAGAAGGAAGGGTTAACGCTTTTCCCGCCTTTTTCTTCAAGGTTGCCACCAGCTGCAGGTCCTTTCATATAAAATGTAAGAAAAGGGGGGAAAACGGTTTCAATTCCCCCCTTTTCTCATGGGTCGGCAGCAGGACTTAGGAAAAATAGGTAATGTTAGCATCAGGGGCAGTTTCAAGTTCCCCTATCTCTGGGGGAACTAGGCAGGAATCACGCGGGCGGGAAAGTAATAGCACGCGTCGTTTCCCGGTCTTTTTTAGAAAGTGGACTGCTCAGCTGGTCTTATCTGGTTCCAGCCAGCTGTTTTTGGGGCTATATAAGGCGAGCTTTTCAGGTACGGAACCAATTTGCCTCAGAGGATAGGACCTGTGGTGTTCTAGAGGTTTTCCTCCCTGAACAAACAGATTCCTCTGAGGCCAGAAGATGTCCCTTCTCCGTCAGCTGATCGAAAGAGCGGGTGAAGACGGCGGAGAAGACTGGGTCAGGGAATGCCTGAACTTACCCCGGACATCAAGAGAAGAAGCTCCGGTGGGAGCGGCAGCGTCGGCAATTGAAGCAGCCCGGTCGTCGGCGGAGAGCATCTCGGCGGTCAGCGGCACCTACAGCTTGGAGCCTGCACTTCGCCCGGAAGAAGATGGCGTCACTCCGCCGGAAGACGACTCGGAGCGGGGGAGGAGCGTCGGCAGCAGGTCCGGTGACCGGAACACGTCGGCGAAGAGGCGGCGCATGCCGCTGCTACGGCTCTCCCTGTCCCCACCACGTATGTCGGCATCCAAGGCTGCAGGGAAGAAAACGAAAGGTCGCGGAAGAGGATCGGGAACGGCGACAAGAGGCGGAACAGGCGTGAAAGGCGGCGCAAGGGTAACGTATGACTCGGCTGGTTATCCAGCTGGAGGTACCCAGGTGAGCGGAGTTGGAGCGGTGGAGAATCCTATTTTTTCACAGCTGTCCTTGGCGGATGATTGGCGTCGGCTGACCAGGCAAGAGGAAGATTCCATCAGCCTGGGGGTGATCGATGACGGCGCTGCATTCAATACAGAAGTACAGCGGAGTGCGGAGGCTGTGTCAGCACAGGCCTGTCCTTTGAGACCAGCACAAGAATCAGGTGAGTCAGTCAACATGTCATTGTTGGCTAACATGTCTGAGCTGTTGTGTAATTTAGTTAAGGACGTTCAAAATTTAAAGAGCAAACAAGTTTTGCCACCGCAAGATGCTGCTCGGGAGATATGGGCGCCATCTTGTGGTCAAATTGTTAATGACACAGAAAAAATTTCTGATTCTATTCCTATGTCTTCTTTTCACTCTGCTCGAATACAAAATTTACCAGAGACTTGTCTGAAAGTCCCAATACAATGTGAGGTCTCTCCTTTGGGATATCATTTAGCTTTAGCAATTAAGGAAAGGATTTGGAATGGTGAGTTTGTCGACATGCTTTCTTTGCTTCCTTCAGCCAAAGAGTTTATGTTTAAGGATAAGAAGGAAGATGACGACAGACGCAGACCAGTTACCAAATCCTTTAACAATTGGTTGCAATCATTTTCATATTTTCAGGAGTTCTCTGCGAGAAATTTCCGGAAAAAAGTATAGGTCTCTTTCAGCACCTAGACATAATTATTGAAGCGTATAAAAATTTTGGAGGTACAGCATGGTTTTCTTACGACGAGGCATTTCGCCAAAAACTATCTGTGCATCCGTCCTTAAAATGGGGAGTTAAAGATGTCGGATTATGGTTGAATCTTTTTCTCCCCCAAAAGTCTAATTATGGCAAACCGGTCACGGCACAGCCCTCCACATCAGCAGTATACAAAAAGGGTATTTGCTTTAATTTTAACGATGGACAATGTAAATGGCCAAACTCGTGCAGATACCGCATGAGTGTGCCTTTTGTTCAGGAACACACGCAGTATCCAAATGTTTCAAAAAGATGGCCGCAGCCAATCAATCAACAGGGCCTAGTGTTCAGAAAGGCAATCACACCGGTGAGTTGGCAAAGTATGTTCCCATGGCTACGAATTTACCCAGACAAGGGGATGGCGCGTCTACTAATTGACGGTTTCCAGGAAGGTTTTTTACTGCCGTCTTTTTTAGGTTCAGGTTGTAAGGTCGTTAGGAATCTAAAATCCGCAGAACTATGTCCTTCCATTGTTTTTGAAAAAATTTCAAGGGAGATCCTGGAAGGCAGGATGGAGGGTCCATTTCAGTTCCCTCCTTTCCCTGATTTTAGGATATCTCCTTTGGGAATCGTACCCAAAAAAGAAAAAAATTATTTTCGGTTAATACACCATCTTTCATTCCCGAAGGATGATTCGTTGAATGACCAAATAGGCGAAGACCTCGCGTCTGTCAGGTATTCATCTTT